>NC_057724.1:68934564-68940255 GCF_004010195.1 Chiloscyllium plagiosum
AAAGAGATGGGGGTGAAAGTGGGGGAGAGAGAAGGAGAGGGAGGGGGAGAGAGAGAGAGACGGTGAGAAAGAAAGGGAGACAATGGTGGGGGAGTGGGTGCATGGGGAGGGAGAGGGAAATGGAGGGATAATCAAAGACAAAAGTACTGAAGCTTTTATGCTCTGATACAAATGTTTGCCAGCTAACTGACCAGTAAGCTGGTTTCTTAGCTTACAGAATAAACAATGTGGGATATCTATGTCGTAGAATAATACTTAATGCACAGTGCACTTACGTTAGATAACAGTGAATGTGGTACTCTCACCTATGGTTCTAAGACTCTTTATCTGTGGGTCACGTGGAGTGGCCCAGGTTCTCATCTGGTAACTGTCTTTAACTGAGTACCGGTGCAGCAGGAGAACTGTGCCAACGTGCAGGGACTGGTACCATTCAGGGCACAAAGAGTTCCACAAAACCAGCGGCATCATACCCGACTGATCAGCTACTTCAAAGTAGGCCTACAGCAAGAGCCAAAAGGAAATCTTAGACACAGTCACAGCCCGATGGGTGGGATGTACATCACCATCTCTACAATGGGTTTGCTTTACCCCAAATGCTGGACCACACTATTACAACCCTTTACCTCCGGGACCACAGGTAAACCTAAAACAAGAAATTATACCTCTAAACAACACATCAAAAAACCCCAGTGGCTTTTAACAAAGTCAAAAAGTAAATACAAAGGGTTTTGTTGAGGTAAGAGGTTCAACTATCTGTGTAGATATCAGTGAAGATAAATTAAGAACAACTTGTTGATACTGCATAACTGAACAGATATACTGCTTAGCGATTACTGATCGATGCATTAATTCTACAGATCTCTGTACAACAGGATGGAGATGGTCAGGGGATAAATGGCAACATGGCAATTGTGTGTTCATCATTTATACGATGACAGACATTGTGATGCCTGAGAGTCCCTCTTCACACAGGCAGGCTATTTGTGAATATGCTTAAATCAAGTTGCTGTAATACAATTGGGAGCTTGACTGCAAACTAGTGTCAATGGTTTATCAGTGGTTGGAAAGCCCAACAGGGGGATTCCAGTGACACTGTGGTAATATCCCTACCTCGCGAACACGAGATCCAGGTTCAATCCCTCCTGCTTCAGAGATGTGCCTGAACAGACTGATTAGAAAATATTGAACACGTAAAGAAAGTGGTGGGGGCTGCCTGTTCTACAGGGTGAAGATGCTTTTCCAGCACACAGCTTGTGGGGGAGAACCTTAACTTTGCTCATGTTATGCAGCAAAATTCAATACTGAGCCACATAAAGCAGTCAGGGAATGATAGTTTATCAGGGGAGGTGATGGCCTACTGGTATTATGGTTAGCTTGTTAATCCAGAGACCTGGCAATGTTTTTGGGACCTGGGTTCAAATCCTGACAATGGCAGATGGTGGAATTTGAATTCAATAAATATGTGGAATTAGGCATCAGTTGTTGAATCCATAGTTGATTGTCAGAAAAGCCCATCCATTTCACTAATATCCCTTTGTGAAAGAAGTCGCTGTGCTTACCTGGTCTGGCCTACATGTGACTCCAGAGCCACAGCAATGTGGCTGGCTCTCAACTGCCCTCTGGGCAATTAGGTTGGGCACTGAATGTTGGAATTGTTTTGCAAAACATGAAAGTTCAGGATCAGGATTTAAACAGAGGAACATTTCAAAGCCTTCAGAACATCGGGGAGTGAATACAGATGGGATGACTGACCTGATATGGAAAGTCCATTTGGGGTCGTCCATAATAGCGTAGCCTGGACTTGTGCATTATTCGCACCAGAATTCGTGGAAATCCAACATTCGTTCTCCAGGTCATTGACAGGTCTTGGAGGGAAATGAGTCCGAAGCCTGTCAGAAAACAATGGGAATGGAATGTTAGGTTTTCTTTCAAAATGAAAGGTGAAACATTAATTCTGCTTCTCTCTCTCTTTCCACAGATGCTGTTTAACTGGCTGTGTATTTCTAGCAGTTCCTGTTTTTTAATCAATATTCACAGTCACCAATTTTAAAATGAGTTTGGATATGTATCGGTCAGTGGATAAGTATGGATTTGTGACGGTCAGATAAGTCTCAGTCTAATCCAGATGAACTGCCAAGGAAATCTCTAACATGGTGGATAGGGAAATGTCTTTGCATTGTGTCTGTATTGATTTACAGAAGGGAGCTGAGAAAAGATTGTGAACAAAGAATCAGCACACAAAAAACTGGAGGTAACTTTGTGACAAGTGTCAGTAATTTGCTCTAATTGTTTTCTAATTGGCACTGTGCGTCAAGTGGTCTGTAATGAGGCCTCAGCTTTTGATTACTAACATTAATGACTTGGATTAAGGATGAAGGATATCCACCTTCATCAGTTACACAACCTTTGGAGTCATTGTATGTAGCATAGATGTGAATGTGAAGCTACACAGGGATAAAATATAAAGTAAATGAGCAGAGCTATGGCGGATGGAGTTCAAGGTTTATAAAATCATGATGGGTATGGATAGGGTAAATAGACATGGTCTTCTGACTGGGCTGGGGAGTACAGAAATAGAGGGCATAGGTTTAGAGTGAGAGGGGCAAGATTTAAAAGAGACCTAAGGGACATGCAAACAGTGGTGCGTGTATGGAATGAGCTGCCAGCGGAAGTGATGGAGGCTGGTACAATTGCCCATTTAAAAGGCATCTGGATGGTTACATAATTAGAAAGGATTTAGATGGATATGGACCAAGTGCTGGCAAATGGGATTAGATTGGTTTAGGATATCTGATCAGCATGGATAAGTGGACAGAAGTGCCTGTTTCCGTGCTGGACATCTCTAGGACTCTTTCAGTCAGGAAGGTGGTGGAATACTCCCCACTTGCCAGATGAGTGCAGCTCCAACAACATTCAAGAAGCTTGACATCATCCAAGTCAATGCACCCCAGTTGACTGGTACCACATCTACAAACATCCACTCCTGCCATGAGGATGTTGACTGCTCATTGAGCTGAGTTTGATCGTAGATGTTTTGCCACCATTCTAGGTTACATCATCAGTGCGCCTCCAGTGAAGCATTGGTGTTCTGTCCCACTTACTATTTATGTGTCTGCATCTGCTGGGGTTGGTGATGTTACTTCCTGTTTTGTTGCTGGTTCTGTTTCTTTATGGTTGGTATATGGGGTCCAACTCGACCTGTTTGTCAATAGAGTTCCAGGTCGAGTGCCAGGCTTCCAGCAATTCCTGTGCATGTGTCGATTTGGCTTGCCCTAGGATGGATATGTTGACAGGAATGCAGGCAACGACAACACCAACACCATCAGCAAAGACAGCACCCTCAACCTACTGGATGTGTGCCTCATGACTCACTTCAGCTTCAATGGTCAGGTATACCAACAAATCAATGGAGCACCCATGGGATCACTGATATCAGGACTAAGAGCAGAAGCTGTCATGCAAAGACTGGAACGCACAGCACTGCCTACTATCCAGCCGAAACGTGGATTGACTATGTAGATGACATTCTAGATCAGTGGTGCTGGAAGACTGATCTAGAATCTGGTTTCCAGCATCTGCAGTCATTGTTTTTACCTATGTAGATGACAGCTTGATCATTACCAAATGCACACAGCTAGAAGAAACCCATCAACTGGTAAACAACATCCTTACCAGCATACAACTCACCAAGGAAGAAGAGAACAACCGACTCCCCTTCCTGGACGGAATGGTCGAACACATGGCCAAGTGGGAGCTGCAGACCAGTGTATACAGGAAGGCCAGCTACATAGACCAAGTACTCAGCTACAGCAGCAACCATCCCAACACCCACAAACAGAACTGCATCAGAACATTGTTCAAGAGAGCCACAACACACTGCAGCAGCCTGGAGCTGTGCAAAGCTGAATAAAAACACCTACACAACGTCTTCAGAAACAACAGGTACCCAGAAAGCATAGTCCGCTGATACCTCCACGACAGACCACAACAGGAAGACACAACATGTCCGGATACACTGGTCACGCTGCCATACATTAAGGACATATCAGAAATGACCACCAGAGTACTTCGACTCTTGGGTATCATGGGAGCCCACAAACCAACTACCAAATACGACAGCTATTAATACGTGTAAAGGATCCCTTACTGACAAACTATAGGGAGAAAGTGAGAACTGCAGATGTTGGAGATCAGACTTGAAAGTGTGGTGCTGAAAAAGCACAGCAGGTCAGGAAGCATCCGAGAAGCAGCAGAATCGACGTTTTGGGCATAAGCCCTTCATCAGGAAAGAGGCTTGTGGGCCAGGGGGGCTGAGAGGTAAATGGGAGGGAGTTGGGGCACATAGGTGGGAAGGAAGATGGACAGGTCAAGAGGGTGGTGCCAAGTTGGATGCTTGGGACTGGGATAAGGTGGGGAGAGGGGAAATGAGGAAACTGGTGAAATCCATATTAATCCCAGTGGTTCCAGGGTCCCAAGATGGAAGATGAGATGTTCTTCATCCTGGCGACGGGTGTTTAGGGTTTGGTGATGGAGGAGGCCCAGGATCTGCATGTCTTTGGGGAGTGGGAGGGGGAGTTAAAGTGTTCGGCACTGGGGTGGTGGGGTTGTTATGTGTGGATGTCCCAGAGATGTTCTCTGAAATGATCCACAAGTTGATGTAGAGGAGATCACATAAGGTGCAACAGATACAGTAGATGATGTGTGTGGAAATACAAGTAAATTTCTGTCAGATGAGGAAGGATTCTTTGGGGCCTTGGATGGAGGTGAGGGGGGAGGTGCGGGTGCAAGTTTGTACTTCTTGTATTGGCAGGGAAAGGTGTCGGAAGTGGGGTTTGGGTTGGTTGGCGGGGGGGGGGGAGGGGTCTGAAGGATCTGACAAAGGAGTCGCAGAGGGAATGGTCTCTCCCAAATACAAATGGGATGGGGTGGGGAATATATTCCACGTGGTGGGGTCTGTTTGTCGGTGGTGGAAGTGTTGGAGGATGATGTGATGTATCTAGACGTTGGTGGGGTGGAAGGTGAGGACTGGGGCGGTGGGGGTTATGTCCTTGTTGCAATTAGAACATAGAACATAGAACATAGAACAATACAGCACAGAACAGGCCCTTCGGCCCACGATGTTGTGCCGAACTTCTAACCTAGATTAAGTACCCATCCATGTACCTACCCAAATGCCGCTTAAAGGTCGCCAATGATCCCGACTCTACCACTCCCACGGGCAGCGCATTCCATGCCCCCACCACTCTCTGGGTAAAGAACCCAAATTGTAGCTATTTAAAACAGTGGCTTTATTAGCATCCGAAAGGGTAGCAGTTAAGCATCACGGTCACGTGGGGTTAACGGTAATACAGATCCGATGATTCAATCATTTCCTGGTACATGCTAAGCATGCAGATACACAGATGCTGAAATTCTTTTGCCTGGCAGGTAAATGACAATGTTAAATGTCATCACTGCTGAGCTTACCATGCTGGCTATAATCATTGGGTAAAGATCTAATGGCCCAGCATTCTAAAAAGTTTTCTTTGCTCATTTGTGAGGTGTGAATGTCATTGGCCAGGTCCTTTATTGGAGGAGAAAGTGAGGTCTGCAGATGCTGGAGATCAAAGTTGAAACTTTATTGCTGGAACAGCACAGCAGGTCAGGCAGCATCCAGGGAACAGGAGATTCGACGCTTCGGGCACAGGCCCT
>NC_057724.1:68941255-68987826 GCF_004010195.1 Chiloscyllium plagiosum
ACTCTCCAGTCCCCTGGTACCACTCCCGTTGCCAGTGAAGACGAGAAGATCATTGTCAATGGTACTGCAATTTCCTCTCTTGCTTCCCACATAATCCTAGGATATATCCCGTCAGGCCCGGGGGACTTGTCTATCCTCAAGTTGTTCAAAATGTCCAACACATCTTCCTTTCTAACAGGTATCTCTTCTAGCTTACCAGTCTATTTCACACTCTCCTCTTCTACAATAGGGTCCCTCTCGTTCGTAAATACTGAAGAGACGTACTTGTTCAAGACCTCTCCTATCTCTTCCGACTCAATACACAGTCTCCCACTACTGTCCTTGATCGGACCTACCCTCGTTCTCGTCATTCTCAGGTTTCTCACATACGCATAAAATGCCTTGGGGTTATCCTTGATCCTATCCGCCAACGATTTTTCATGCCCTCTCTTAGCTCTCTTAGCTGCTATTGGGGGGCCTATAGTAAACACCCAACAAGGTGACTGCACCTTTCCTATTTCTGACTTCAGCCCATACTACCTCCAGAGGCAGATCGCCCTCAAACTTCCTTTCTGCAGCCGTTATACCATTTCTAATTAGCAATGCCACCCCCCCTCCTTTTTTCCCACCCTCCCTAATCTTACTGAAACACCTGTAACCAGGAACCTCCAACAGCCATTCCTGTCCCACATCTATCTACGTTTCCGTGATGGCCACAACATCGTAATCCCAGGTACCGATCCACGCCTTAAGGGGTGGGGTTCAAGGGAGGAGTTGCGGGAAGCGGAGAAGATGCATTGGAGGATATCGTCGACCACGTGGGAGGGGAAATTGTGTTCTTTGAAGGAGGAGGCCGTTTGGGATATTCTATGGTGGAATTGGATGTCCAGGGAGCAGATGCGGCGGAGGTGGAGGAATTGGGAATAAGGGATGGCGTTTTTGCAGGAGGCAGGGTGGGAGGAGGTGTAGTCCAGGTAGGTGTGGGAGTCAGTAGGTTTAAAGTAGATATCCATTGTTAGTCGGTCACTGGAGATGGAGTTGGAGAGGTCCAGGAAGGGGAGGGAGGTGTCCGAAATGGTCCAGGTGAATTTGAGGTCGAGGTGGAAGGAATTGGTGATTTTGATGAACTGTTCAACCTCTTCGTGGGCACTACCTCGTGTTCCTGGACCATCTCGGACACCTCCCTCCCCTTCCTGGAACTAACCATGGACATCGACTTTAAACCACTGACTCTCACACCTACCTGGACTACAACTCCTCCTACCCTTCCTCCTGTAAAAACACCGTTCCTTATTGCCAATTCTTCTGCCTCTGCTGCATCTGCTCCCAGGTCGACCAATTCTACCATAGAACTTCCCAGATGGCCTGCTTTTTCGAGGATCGCAATTTCCCCTCCCATGTGGTCAACGATACCTTCCAGTGTATCTCCTCCACTTCCACACCTCCACCACTCCAATCGCAACAAAGACAGAACCACTCCCCCCAGTCCTCATCTTCCACCCCACCAATCTCCAAATACATTGCATCACCAATTCTGCCGCCTACAAACAGACCCCACAACTAGGGATACATTTCCCTCCACACCCCTGTCAGCATTCCGGAGACACCATTCCCTCTGTGATTCCCTCATCAGATCCACGCTCCCCCTACCAGGCCATACCCCACTCCCGACACCTGGTGTGGTCTCCTCTGCATCAGGGAATCAGGATGCCAACTTACAGATCATTTCAGAGAACATCTCTGGGACACCCGCATCAACCAACCCCACCACGCCATGGCTGAACACTTCAACTCCCCCTCCCACTCCACCAAGGACACGTAAGTCCTGCATCTCCTCCATCGCCAAACCCTAACCACCTGATACCTGGATGAAGAACACCTCATCTTCTGTCTTGGGACCCTGCAACCACACAGGATTAATGTGGATTTTACCAGTTTCCTCATTTCCCCTTTCGCCCCCCCCCCCCTCCCATTTATCTCTCAGCCCCCTTGGCCCACAAGCCTCATTCCTGATGAAGGGTTTATGCCTGAAACATTGATTTTCCTGCTCCTCAGATGCAGCCTGTACTTTTCCAGCACCACACTCTCGACTCACAACCAACAGAACCAATGTTATACACAAAATTCTGTGTAAAGACAGTCAAAAGCACTAGATAGGGCAAACAGGAAGGAAATTAGCCACCAGAGCACACAAACACCAACTCGTCACCAAGAGATATGACCAGCTACCACTTGAACATACACATGGACAATGAAGGACACAAATTCGACTGGGACAACGTATCCATCCTAGGACAAGCCAAACAGAGACGTGCACGGGAACTCCTGGAAGCCTGGCATTCAACCCGGAACTCCATTAACAAACATGTCAAGTTGGACCCCATATAACAACAACTAAGAAACAGAGCCAGTGACAAAAACAGAAATGACACAACCAATCTCAGCAGGAGCAGACATATATAAATAGCAAGTGGGACAGAACACCAATGCTTCACTGGAGGCACACTGATGATGTGACCTAGAATGGTGATGAAACGTCCGCAAACAAATTTACCAGCTCAGTGAGCAAGTCAACATCCTCATCCACAACCTGAGCTACAAACTTTCTTGAATATTCTGAGCTCCTTTTGTCTTGAACGCTCAGTAGCAACAGTGTGTACTATCCACAAGATGCATCCCCTGAAGTTCACTGAAGATCCTCAGACAGAACCTTCCAAACACACAATCACTTCCATCCAGAAGGACAAGGGCAGCAAATACATGGGAACACCACCAGCTGCAAGTACCTCTCCAAGCCAGTCACTATCCTGAATTGGAAATATATTGCTGCTCCTTCACAGTCACTGGGTCAAAATCCTAGAATTCCTTCCCTAAGGGCATTGGGGGTCAATCCACAGCACAGGGACTGCAGCAGTTCAAGAAGGCAGTTCACCCCCACCTTCTCAAGGTCAACTACAAGTGGGCATTAATGCTGCCCAGCCAGCGTTGCCTACATCTCATGAGTGAAATTAAAAAAAGTGCAAGATCATTCACTCTGGACCTGAGAAAGGCAGACTACTCTACTCCACAAAGTCGGCCTGTAAGGACAGAGAGCCCAGACATTACACTCTTTGTCAGTTTTTATTCATGGAAATACACATGATAAATATGCAACTCTGAACATTGATGTAAAACAGTAAGCGATTGATAAGGGTTAGTGTTTTATTAAGCAATTATTAAGAGAATTGAGCTTTGAGTACATTGACTTCTGTTAGTATGTAGGTGCCCATTGCCATCCCTTAGCCCCATTAATGTTTACAACTGATTAGAGCAGACAGGTAAAACAATAATCTGACATTATAATACCACATTGAAAAAATGCAGCACTACTACCATCATGTAGGTTAGTGTGATTTTGTCAGATACACCTGCGTTCTGCAGATGAAATAATTCAAAAGTAACTCCTTTTGATGGACATCATTGGTCTGACTTAACCTCTGCAGCTCTCTTGAAGCTTGCAGATTACTGTCAAGATTAGAGTGGTGCTGGAAAAGCACAGCAGGTCAGGCAGCGTCCCAGGAGCAAGAAACTCAATGTTTCAGGCCAAAGCCCTTCATCAGGAATCATTCTCATTCCTGATGAAGGGTTTTTGTCTAAAATGTCGATTTTCCTGCTCCTTGGATGCTGCCCTTCCTACTGTGCTTTTCCAGCACCACTCTAATCTTGACTCTGATCTCCAGCATCTGCAGTTCTCACTTTTGCCTGCTTTTACCTACTGTAGTCAACAGCCTCCAAGTCTGCTTGTTTCCCTTACTAAGGGCACAAAACTTTGCCCACCTCACAATCATCTGCTAATTTAATTGAGCTGAGCAATTAATAAGAGAATTGGGCTTCGAGTACATTGACTCGTGTTAGTATGTAGGTGCCCATTGCCATCCCTTAGCCCCAGCTCGAGGCATTGTCCTCTCTTTATTATCAATGTACAGCAGCAGCAATGTCTCCCTAGCATCGCCAATAGGCATCTGGTCTAAAACAGATTGGTGTACAATGCTCATGACACAGATTTCAAGCCTTTAAAGCCAAAATTAGATGCAGAATCAAACTTGCATCTTCCAAAGGAAATCTGCTGCCCTGTACCACTAGATAGGACTTAAAGGAACACACCAACATTTTATTAGATTGAACATATCTGTTTATGCTGAAAGGGTACAATTTCAATTGTTTAAATGGATACACTTTAAAATGATATTTACATTCCAAGCTTCAAACTCAACTTCGTCTCTTTTTACAGTGAATCCCCTGTAAACATCCACCACCAAACAATAATTACACTCCCACTCTATATAGAATACCCACATACCTGTTTACCATAATTCACCCTGGTATCCAGCATTTACAGGGAATGGTGAGAATTGTTAGCTGCGTGAGAAATATGAGTGACTTCTTTGAGAACCTGTGTTATCACTGCGACAAGGTGAATGTGCATTTCAAAAATGAGTGGCCAGGACTGTTCATATATACCAGTATTCCAGTCCTTTAAGGCATGTCTCGAACTAGTTTTAAGAATCCATTATCCCCTTACAATTGCCAATACCAGTAAAGTCTCCAATTCTTCAGACAGCACCTTCCAAACCCACGGCCATTTTCACCGAGCAGGACAAGCACAGTAGATAAATAGGAGCATCGCCATCTGCAAGTTCCCCTCAAAGCCAAACACCATCCTTACACTGAAATATACCTTCAGTGTCACTGGGTCAAAAGTTTAGTATTGCATTCCTAAGAGCATTGTGGGTTGACCTACAGCACATGGACTGTAGAGGTTCAGGAAGGCAGCTCACCCCTACCTTCCCAAGGGCAACGAGGGATGGCCAATAAATGCTGCCCAGCCAGCGATAACCATGTCCCATGAGTGAATTTAAACAAAAATCCAAATCCCAAACATTTGGGATACACCTTTTGAATCTTGGGTGCTGGTTACATGAGAATTCTGGATGCTTGTGAGCAAATAACGGGAATTTGCTGTCATTAGTCAATGTTTAATGTGGAGCTGTCAAGGAGCCCCAAAGAGATTTAAGAAGGTAAGTATTAAATAGACTCTATGCTCCCTCCAGCCTGATCTGCTGCAGCATCACCCTCCTACACGATCCACAGATGATTTGGTTTCCTTACTAACCAATTGTCTATTGATCACTGAACAAGAATACCAAACATCCCACTTAGCCCCTTTGGGACAGCACATTTCAAATTCCCACAATGGTTTGAGTGAAGAGATATTTCACCTCAGTATCTGAATGGTCTCAGAATAAGAGGTTGTCTATGATTGCGAGTTTTAGATTTCCCAGTCAAAGAAAACATCCCCCCAGCACCCGCCCTCTGAAAGCACTTTCGAATCTTAAATGTTTCAGTGAGATCATCTCCCATTTGACTACATACCAGACCAGTGACAGACAAACTAAAGCCGATATGGAAATTAACCCCAGCCCACATTGTCCAACCTTTCGGGAGGTAGGGTCCATCATGTTTGTCTCTCCCATGGGGGTGAGAGGTGGGACAAATGCACATCCCAGTACGCCATGGCACAACCACGTAGAAAACATCCTTTCCACATCCACCCTGTCAGGTTCCCTCAGGAACATTTATGTTTCAACTAAGTCACCTCTGAATCTTCTAAATCCCAAAGGATACATGCCCAGACTGTCTAGCATTTCTTCATAAGGCAATGAGTCCATCACACTAACACCTTTTCGTAAATACAGTGGCCAATACTGTATGCAGTAGAGAAGATGCAGTCTCACCACCACCCTGTATTTCTGTATGTAGCTTTCCCACATCCTAATGCTGACCAACTGCATATGACAGACACAGCAACCTGTTCATGTGAAACCTCAGCAGAGTCAACTTTGTCAAATCCTGGTGTACAGCAAACACAGATGGAGAGCATCCAAAAATAAGAAATCCCCATTCACTTCTCGATTATATAAACAATAGGTCAGTTAGCTCAGTTGGCTGGACAGTTGGTTTGCAGTGCTGAGTGATGCAACAGTGTGGATTCAATTCCTGCACTAACTGAGGTGACCGTAATTTAAATAAATAATAATATATTCGACAATATGGTGGAACCTAAAATGGAAAGTGAGCTCACCTTCAAGTGGGACATTTAGAAATGGTGGAGTCTTGGAGCCAATCCATTCTCTGCCACATGGGTCATTGTTATTCCACAAGGGTAAATAATGATGCCGTCCCACTCTCAAGGGGGCTTCTGTCTGCAAAGTCCTCAGAAGATCCCTTCCCCTCTGGGACGCCGTCAGGCTGCGGAGGGGCTCGATGCTCAGGGAGAGGATACTCAAACTGGGATCGCAATATGCAGCTGCCAGCTCCAGCGCCTCAATCTGCAGGAAGCACCGGTTCAGCCTTTTCTCATCATGCACCAGGCTGCAGCGGGTGATGTGGATTCCACGGCCCGCTCTCAGGCAGTTCCAGTGAACCAGGGAATTCAGGGCAGGAGCTAAGTGGCACTTCACGTGAGTAATCCCATCAGTCACTGTCACGTCGAAAAGGTAACTGGAAGCTGATCGGGATCTCTCCTCATTCCCAGGGCCTCGCAGGTATCGCTGGATGCTCACAACAACCAGAAGTTTGGAGGTCTCGAGAAATACAGGATACAAGGCGGTGGAAGTTGTAAGCTGCTCCAGAAGGGAGACAAGTGCAGATTTGTCCCTTTCCTCTGCACCACCTTCGAAGTGAACACTGGGGGTAGAACTTTCTCCCAACTCAGCCAACATCACCTAAATACAGCACAAGAGCATCCAGAGATCAACAAACTTACATACCCAACAGTGACATTTTAACAGGAGGGAATAAACAATGCAACTCCAAACCTGAGGAATGGAATGGAATTGTTCCTGAAACTCACACTAAGCATTATCGACATCGGACAAATTACAGCAGCTCATGTCAGAAATGTTACTGCATCTTGTACTAAGGATTAGAATGGCATGTTTTGTTTCTGAACAAATTTAATTTTGTTTGTATTTGGCCCTCAAGTGAAACTTTCAATTGAAAATTTGACTTTCCCAACCTTAAGCAGGACTTTCAACAAGGCCTCCACTGGAATAGTAGTTGGGCTTAATTAAAGAAGCAGCTCAAACCGGTTCCTCTATAAGTGGATCAGACAGACCTTTTTTGTTAGGAGCATATAAAACTAGCTAAATTAGTACAACTTAACACTTGAGTGAAACTGAAAATAGTGTGAGTTGGAGTTAGGTGACCAAAGAAGGAAGGGGCAGGGAGAGCAGAGATTATCCATTGAATTTACTCTTTTTAATTTTTTTGAGATTGCAGGAATTGGTTCCACTCCTGCCACGAGAAGGAAATTTAGTTATTAGATGGGTATCTGGTTAGTGCCTAAGGTTTATTCCATTCCTAAGATTCAATGTAATACAGCAACGAGTGGGAACATTCAAAAATTATATTAAAATATAAGTCAAGAGAAAGTTGGATAAAATGATTAAGCCATTTAACTCTGTATGAAGCTAGAGAAGTGATAGCTGGGCCTCTTGCTGAGATATTTGTGTCATCAGTAGTCACAGGTGAGGTGCCGGAAGACTGGAGGTTGGCTAACGTGGTGCCACTCTTTAAGAAGGGTAGTAAGGACAAGCCAGGGAACTATAGACCAGTGAGCCTGACGTCGGTGGTGGGCAAGTTGTTGGAGGAAATCCTGAGGGACGGGATGTACATGTATTTGGAGAGGCAAGGACTGATTAGGGATAGTCAACATGGCTTTGTGCATGGGAAATCATGTCTCATAAACTTGACTGAGTTTTTTTGAAGAAGTAACAATGAGGATTGATGAGGGCAGAGCAGTAGATGTGATCTATATGGACTTCAGTAAGGCATTCGACAAGATTCCCCATGGGAGACTGATTAGCAAGGTTACATCTCACACAATACAGGGAGAACTAGCCATGTGGATATAAAACTGGCTCAAAGGTAGAAGACAGAGGGTGGTGGTGGAGGGTTGTTTTTCAGACTGGAGGCCTGTGACCAGTGGAGTGCCATAAGGATCGGGGCTGGGTCCTCTATTTTTTGTCATTTACATAAATGGTTTGGATGTGAGCATAAGAGGTACAGTTAGTAAGCTTGCAGATGGCACCAAAATTGGAGGCATAGTGGACAGCAAAGAAGGTTACCTCGGATTACAACAGGATCTTGATCAGATAGGCCAATGGGCCGAGAAGTGGCAGATGGAGTTTAATTTAGATAAATGCGAGGTGCTGTATTTTGGGAAAGCAAATCTTAGCAAGACTTATACATTTAATGGTAAGGTCCTAGAGAGTGTTGCTGAACAAAGAGACTTTGGAGTGCAGGTTCATAGCTCCTTGAAAGTGGAGTCACAGGAAGATAGGATAGTGAAGAAGGCGTTTGGTATGCTTTCCTTTATTGGTCAGAGTATTGAGTACAAGAGTTGGGAGGTCATGTTGCAGCTGTACAAGACATTGGTTAGGCCACTGTTGGAATACTGCATGCAATTCTGGTCTCTGTCCTATTGGAAAGATGTTGTGAAACTTGAAAGGGTTCAGAAAAGATTTACAAGGATGTTGCCAGGGTTGGAGGATTAGAACTATAGGGAGAGGCGAACAGGCTGGAGCTGTTTTCCCTGGAGCACGGAGGCTGAGGGGTGACCTTATAGAGGTTTACAAAATTATGAGGGGCATGGACAGGATAAATAGACAAAGTATTTTCTCTGGGATGGGGGAGTCCAGAACTGGAAGGCATAGGTTTAGGGTGAGAGGGGAAAGATATAAAAGAGGCTTAAGGGGCAACTTTTTCACGCAGAGGATGGTATGTGTATGGAATGAATTGTCAGAGGAAGTGGTGGAGGCTGGTACAATTGCAACATTTAAGAGGCATTTGGATGGGTATATGAATAGGAAGGGTTTCGGCAGGTGGGACTAGATTGGGTTGGGATATCTGGTTGGCATAGACGGGTTGGACCAAAGGGTCTGTTTCCATGCTGTACATCTCTATGACTCTATGACCCATTAATTAGAACACATTTTGGATGTGCGATATGACACAGCTGCAGCATCTGGGAGCTCCTGGATGTGCGTTTGGTCCAGTGGTCTACCATAAGTGATTGAACTGTGAGCAGTGTCATCTATGATTGAAAAGCATAGAGAATATGCATCTAAGTGCCAACCAACAGATAGGGTGAGAATTTACAAAAAAAAGTATCTGAATGCATGTCATATCAAAAAAAAAGAGATGAACTGAAAAATAAATAAGTCCCATCCAGTAACCAAATAAAGATGTGGCTGCAAGATGACACAGGTTTGGGATTTGAATCTCAAAGGACACAGGACATTTCAAAAGGATAGGAAAAGGAGGAGGGGTGACTTTGATCGTTAGTATTAACACAACAGAGAGGGCAACCGAAGGTGATGCTTAAATTTGGAAACTAGGATGTTGAAACAGTTTGCATAGCGATGAGACATTTCAAAGGCAAAAACTTACTTGTGCTTGTAGTTTATAGGCACACCTTCACGAACTACATGATAGAGTGCAGCATAAAGGAAGAAGTTGCTATTCATAAGAAATTTTCATCTACACACATTAACCAGAAAAGTGAGATGGACAAAGGGAACCAAGATGAGGAGTTCATAGTATGTTTTCCAGACAGTTTCTTAGAATGGTATGTTTTGGAGCCAATCAAAGAGAAGGTTGTAGTCGATCTGATATCGTGCAATGAGACAGGATTAATTAAGGTGCCCCAAGATAGCAGCGGCTAAATCATGATTGTAAAATATAATCAGTGTGACGGAGGGAGGGGTCAGTCCAAACTACTTTTTACAATTTTACAATTTAAATAAACATGTTTGAGGGCTTGAAAGCAGAGTTGGCTAGACTCATTTCTCAACAAGACCTGGGTGTCCTCCTGCACCAGTCACTGAAAGTAAGTGTATGGTTGCAGCGGCAGTAAAGAAGGCCTTCATACTGACAGAATACAAGTAAAGGAACAAGGATGTCCCATGCAATTATACAGAGCATTGGTAAGACCACACCTGGAATATTGTGTGCAATTTTGATCTCCTTATCAGAGGAAGTATATTCTTGCTATTGAGGGAGTGCAGTGAAAATTTACCAAATTAATTCCTGGGATGACATATGACATATGAGGAGAGATTAAATTGGTTAGGATTATATTCACTGGAGTTAAAAAGAATGGAGGAGGGGGGAATCTCATCGAAGCCTATAGTATTCTAACAGGACTAGAGAGGTTAGATACAGGTAGGATCTTCCCAATGATGAGTGAGCCCAGACTCAGGGGTTATAGATTAAGGATAAGGGGTAAAACGTTTAGGACAGAGATGAGGAGAAAAGTCTTCACCTCCAGAGTGGTGAAGCTGAGGAATTCACTATCACAGGAAGCAGGCGAGTCCAAAACATTGAATATTTTCAAGAAGGGGTTATAGATCAATCTTAGGTCGAAAGGGATCAAAGGATTTGGGGAGAACGTGGGAACAGAGTACTGAGATGGGTGATCAACCATGATCTTACTGAATGTTGGAGGAGAGCTCCAAGAACAAATAGCCTACTCCTGTTCCTAATTACCTCAACTGACACTGAGTAATTTTGGAAATGTTACTTTAACTCACACTGAACAATCCTGGAAATGTTACTGTATCTCACAGTGATGTTGGAGATATCACTCGATCTGATCATATTAAAAATGTTTAGGGGCTCAGTAATATTGGAAATGTTACTGTCCCACAGCAGCTATACTGGAAATGGTACTGTATTGGTGATGTCAAATCTGATGAATAGTAAAAATGCTACCTTAACTCATGCACGCAGCAGGACTAGAAATGTCACTGAAACTCACAATCTGCTGTGACAGTTCCTAAACAATTCCAACATTGAATCCTGTGGCTGTCTTCATATAATGACGCTCTCAGTCGCTGGATTTGTTTTTGACAGAATGGCGGAACTGACAGTGGAACCAATATCAACGGAACTGCCCGAGAGTACCGAGCCTGAGCCAATGGCTGTCCTCCATTGCATGTTTCAAAATCACTGAGAACTGGGACGTAACAAACTGAGGGCGGGGATATTAAAGGGACCATCCCTTAAAGGGCAAGCGGAGCTTAGAAAGTGTCGGCAATTATTATTGGAAATCTACTAATAGTCTGTCTAATTGTCTGAATGAATGATGAGGTTCCACACCGATACAGTTGCTACCTTACCGGTTACAATGTTCATCATTTTAAAATGGAACGACTTGTTTCCATTCAGCAATGCCAAGCGCTGCCCGGGACAAAGATATTGAGGTTCAGTTCAGACTTCAGTTTTCTATTGATTGAGTGAATTGATTATCCTCTGAGGACAAAGGGTCAATTCTGCACTGAATTATGACACATGAAAAACTAGATAAAAACTCCCAAAGGGAACCGAGCCCAACTTTTGCGAGATTTGCATGACTGATGTGTACAGGTACTGCTGACATACCTAATCTCCCATCACATACGAGTTGGAGACGCCGGTGTTGGACTGGGGTGTGAAGAATGATTTACTCTGCAACCACCTGATGAAGGAGCAGCGTTCCAAAATCTAGTGCTTCCAAATAAACCTGTTGGACTATAACCTGGTGTTGTGTGATTTTTTAACTTTGTATCACTTACGAATATACCATTGGTGCAGGGATGTCTTTCTGCATCTGGACAGGGCCACGCCTGGAATAATGTGTGCAATTTTGGTTTCTCTATCTGAGGAAGGATGTTATGGCTGTTGAGGGAGCACGAAAGAAAAGATTTAGCAGGAAAGACTGGTTTGGTTATGACTAAATTCACTAGTGTTTAGAAGAATGAGAGGGAATCTCATAGAATCCCTGCAGTATAGGGACAGGCCATTTGGCCCATCAAGTCCACACTGAACCTCTGAAGAGCATCCCACCCAGACCCAAAAATAGAAATTGCTGGAAAAGGCTCAGCAGGTCTGGGAGCATCAGAGTTAACATTTCAGGTCCAGTGACCCTTCTTCAGAAATCAGCCAGACCCACCCATCCTTGTAACCTTGTACTTCTCTTGGCTAATCCACCAAGCCTGCACATCCCTGGATAATGTGGACAATTTAGCATGGTCAATCTACCTAACCTGCACATCTTTGGATTGTGGGAAGAAACCAGAGTACCTGGAGAAATTCTTCGCAGAAAATGTGCAAACACCACACAGACAGCCGCCTGAGGCTGGAGTTGAACCCAGGCCCCTGGTGCAGTGAGGCAGCAGTGCTAACCACTGAGCCACCATGCCACCCCATCTTATAGAAACTTATAAAATTGTCACAAGCCTAGACAGGGTAATCATAGGAGGATGTTCCCAATGGCAGGGGAATCCAGAACTAGGGGTCACAGTTTAAAGGATATTGGGTAGGCCTTTTGGAAAGATGTAGGTATTAACCTTAGGACTAAAGGGATCTAAGGAGAAAGCGAGAACAGGGTTGCTGCGTTTTATAATCAACCACGATAATTTAGCATGTTGGAGCAGGCTCAAAGGGTGGAAAGGTCTACTCTCACTCCTGTATTCTAACTTCTAATCTAAGAAGTGTGGAATTCATATTTTTCAGGACCACAGTATTGGTGAAGTCTGTGGTTGCAGTGTGACCCCCGTGCTGAAAGTCTCAGATACCTCTCAGCTTCAGAATTTTATTAATCTCAGAGAAACACTGTAAGACAGAAGAAAGCCAGCATTTATTGCCTAGCTCAAATTGCCCTCAAGAAGGTGATGGAAGGAACTGCCTTCCAATTCTGTTGGACTACAACTGTGTTGCTGTTACTGGGCCATATCAAGCAGGAGTGAAGAGTCATATGTATTTCTCTGAGTCATGTGTGGGCCAGACCAGGTAAGAATGGCTGATTTCCCTATCTGAGGACACACAAACTGATAACTGGAAATTAATCACTCATCCCAAAAGGATCAAAGCGCTCACACATTTCCTGTTCAACACCTCCCATGTCCCTCTATCCTATCATTATATTTGTAATTGCAGTTAGCTTCCTCATGTATTGATCCACACTGACCATCATCTGCAGCTTTGACTGCCATCTGTGAACACTGCAGCATGGTGATGACCAACCTTACCCCCTGCTCCTCTGTCAAAAGGATGTGAAATAAACAAACAGAATCCACAGAAATTTTAGTGAGCTCCCCACGTGACAGAATAAGGTCAGAGCAGCTGAGGATGGAGGGTTCTCAAAACAGTTCTGGTGTTTGTCCCAGTTTGGCCAATCCCAGGAAGAACTCAGCGTAAATAGGTGGAGCAATTCAGTTAAATGCTGAAGTTCTGAACAGCTGAATCTTTCCTACTCAGAATTGTATTGGAATGCTCACAACTGGTATGTTTTTTGGCGAGGGTAGCACATATAATAGTCCAGGTAACCAGCCCAAAATCTTCCCACTGTCCATTGAGGTAACCACTGTAATACACTAGATGGATTGATTGACTGATTGATTTATTGTTGTCACAGGTACCAAAATATTCTTGTTTTGCATGCTTATACAGGCAGATTGTACCTGAGAAGCAGAACAGAGTGCAGAATACAAGGTTACAGCCACAGAGAAGAGGCAGAGAGGGACAGATCAACATTAACATTTGACAGGTACATTCAAAAGTCTGATAACAGCTATTCTTGAATCTATCCACACAAACTTTTATATCTTCTGCCCAATGGAAGAGGATGGAAGAGAGTACTATAGGGTGTGAGAGGTCTTTGATTATGTTCATTGCTTTCCCGAGGCAGTGGTAAGTATAGACAGAGTCAATGAATGGAAGGCTGGCTTGCATGATGGACTGGTGTGTGCATGACTCTCTGTAGTTTCTTGCATTATTAGGAAGTGCAGTTACCAAACCAAGCTGTGATGCATCCAGATCAAATGGATATCTATGATGCATCTATAGATATTGGTCAGAGTCCTTGTGGACATGCTAAACTTCCTTCGCATCACAAGGAAGTAGAGACATTGTTGTGCTTTCTTGACTGTTGCATTGACAGGTGGTTGAAATCTTTGAGGAGAAAGTGAGGTCTGCAGATGCTGGAGATCAGAGCTGAAAATGCGTTGCTGGAAAAGCGCAGCAGGTCAGGCAGCATCCAGGGAACAGGAGACACGACATTTCAGGCATAAGCCCTTCTTCACAGGTGACCAGGACAGATTGTTGGACCCTGAAATCAGCTGTCCACCTGCCATATTTAAGTCAATTATTCCACGACCATTCAGCTTGTTAATAGTATCCTGCCCACACCATAATACATTTGGCATGGGCAAACCACTTTTTAAAAAAGGGGTACTATCTATGTGTTTTAGCATTGAGGCAGCCCCATTTCCCAAGACATATGCCCCATTCTGCCTGCTCTCCAAACCCATCTCCCACCATTCCTCACCCAGCCGAGAATGGCCAAACAATCCCTGTCTGTTATCAGTGACTTGCCTCTCTCTGGGACACATTGTGTTTTCATTGGTTACAATCCTATTAGTGTCCACCAGTGGGCTCTTGACATTCCAGGATTTGAAGAAAGTGAGGACTGCAGGATTTGAGTTTGAATTTGATTTATTGTTGTCAGATGTACTGAGATACATTGAGAAGTGTTGTTTTGCATGCTCTGTAGGCAGATAGCATCATACAAAGTGCATCAGGATAATAGAATACAGTGTTACAGCCACAGAGGAGATGCAGAAATAGAAAGACAGAAATCAAAATTACCATCTGAGAGGTCTGTTCAAAGGTCTGAAGAAGCTGTTCTTGAATCTGTTCATACATGGACTCAAACCTTTATAAGTTCGGCCTGACAGAAGAGGGTGGAAGACAGTAGAAGATTGTTCATCAGCTGCAAGGGTTGTGACTTTCTCCTACTATGCATCACAATTCCTGCCACCCACCACTTTAGTCCACACACAGTTGGATAGTGGCCATAGTTTTTGTCTCCTTACATGAGGAGGGGTACACTTCCACTGAAGACTGTTCAGTGAAATTTTGCCGGGTTCATCCCTGGGATGAAGGGGTTATTTCTGAGGCAAGATTGGAGTTGAGACAAATGAGAGTTGTTCTTACTGAAATTTAGGCTAATATAAGGTTCTGAGGGGTGTGACCAGGTGGAGGCATTACTTGTGAGCCAATTCAGAACTACAGGGTACAGTTTAAAAATGAAGGAAACCAGAACACCCACATAAACACAGAGAGAATGTGCAAAATGCACACATTTAGTCACCTGAGGCTGGAGTTGAACCCAAGTCTCTGGCACTGTGAGGTAGCAGTGCTAACCACTGAACCACCAGCCATGCCAATCTGGCTCTTCTCAACCCCAGAGGACACAGGTCTAACCTTTCCTCATATGGTAATCTGCTGATTTTAGATATTAATCTTGAAAACCTCTCTGAATTGCCTCCAACACATTAACATGGTGATGGTCTATATCTAATTACTTTATGTCACTTTGTCAAAATTGAAACAATTCAGTATGTGGACAGCTGGGAGATGTTAGAGTGGTTCTTGGCACAGAAGAGGTTCAGGGCAAATTTGAAAAAGGGTTTCAAAATCAGGAAGAAGTTTGACAAAGTAAGTCTTGCTCAGTATCTTCAATGAGGAAATGGGAGCTGCTATCAATAGGACATCAACTCAAGACTCAGGATTATCATTGGACCCAGCTAGGCCACAGATATGTGAGGGCAGGATGGGTTGTTGCAAGGGTAAATGAGGGATAGTAATTCTCTGTGCCTTCCCTCACCTCTTCCTGATGTTAGGTTCCATGATCAGTTATTCTAGGTGAGTGAGCAACCCCGTCGAATGCCACCCACAGGTTTGCTGTTCAGTCTCCGCACATGGCGAGTCCTCCTGCCCATCATTGAGTTGAACATCAGCAGGGCTGGTGGCACGTGGTCCTAATTGCCCATTGAGGGGGCTTCATTTGGCAATATGGTGGTGGGCCAGCTGTCCATGTGCTTTCCTACTCAAGACAGGTGGGAAGGCAAAAAAGTGGGAAGTGCTCCCACCCACCATCCTCCTGCCTGAGTAAATGTCCCCATTTCCACCAAATGTGCCTATGGGGAGGGAAATAGATTCTGCCCTCTATTGTGATAGAACTCACTTAAAATGACACTGCATGTACATTCAGTTCTATACCATTTCAGTATATAGGTCTATGCTTAGCATATACGCAAGCTATATACTATTACGAGTTACCCCACAGACTTGTCCGTTCAGCAAAACTATTATCCTGTCAAATTCTCTAAATGCAACAACAGTTTTCCAATATTAGAATCCAATGTACAAACAGCGATGAACCTTCAAATGGCCTTTACCAACAACAGTTTGCATTTATATAACAACTTGAATATAATAAACATCCTGCGGAGCTTCACAAAGGAATTTAAAAAAGCAAAAAAACAAAATATAGCACCTGACCTGAGAGGAGGCATGAAGTCTCAGGGTCAAACTTTTCTGTACAGTTGTGTTTGATTGAATTGCTGTGGAAAATTGGTCAGGGAGATAGGACTCATATTCTGCAATGGTGATCATGATCAACATAGAACATAGAACAATACAGTGCAGAACAGGCCCTTTGGCCCTCAACGTTACACCTAATGTTGCTGTGAACTAATCTAACCTTAAACCCCTACACTATCCCATCATCATCCATGTGCTTATCCAAGGATTGTTTAAATCTCCTAATGTAGCTGTGTTGACTACATTGGCAGGCAGGGCATTCCACACCCTTACCACTCTCTGAGTAAAGAACCTGCCTCTAACATCTGTCATAAGTCTATCACCCCTCAATTTGTAGTTATGCCCCCTCGTACAAGCTGACGTCATCATCCTAGGAAAAAGACTTTCACTGTCTACCCTGTCTAATCCTCTGATCATCTTGTATGTCTCTATCAAATCCCCTCTTAGCCTTCTTCTTTCCAATGAGAACAGACCCAAGTCCCTCAGCTTTTCCCCATAAGAGCTTCCCTCCAGATGAGGCAACATTCTCGTAAATCTCCTCTGCACCTTTTCCAATGCTTCCACATGCTTCCTGTAATGGGGTGTCCAGAACTGTTTACAATATTCCAAATGAGGCCACACTAGCATTTTGTAGTTGCAGCATGATATTGCGGCTCCGGAACTCAATCCCTCTACCAATGAAACCTAACACACTGTATGCCTTCTTAACAGCACTATTAAAGTGGGTGGCAACAATGGAGATGCTCTCAAATAAGGATGACAGAGGAAATAAAATGAAACATCATTTATTGCATCTGCTGCACCCGATGTGGCCTCCTCTATATTGGGGAGACAGGCCGCCTACTTGCGGAACGTTTCAGAGAACACCTCTGGGACACCCGGACCAACCAACCCAACCACCCCGTGGCTCGACACTTCAACTCCCCCTCCCACTCCACCAAGGACATGCAGGTCCTTGGACTCCTCCATCGCCAGACCATAGCAACACGACGGTTGGAGGAAGAGCGCCTCATCTTCCGCCTCGGAATCCTCCAACCACAAGGGATGAACTCAGATTTCTCCAGTTTCCTCATTTCCCGTCCCCCCCACCTTGTCTCAGTCAAATCCCTCCAACTCAGCACCGCCTTCTTAACCTGCAATCTTCTTCCTGACCTCTCCGCCCCCACCCCCACTCTGGCCTATCACCCTCACCTTGACCTCCTTCCACCTATCGCATTTCCAATGCCCCTACCCAAGTCCTTCCTCCCTACCTTTTATCTTAGCCTGCTTGGCACACTCTCCTCATTCCTGAAGAAGGGCTCATGCCCGAAACGTCGATTCTCCTGCTCTTTGGATGCTGCCTGACCTGCTCCGCTTTTCCAGCAACACATTTTCAGCTCAGAAATAAAATGAAGCACAATTCCAGAACCAAGTTACATTGAAGCCCTATTAATTTGACTTGCTTTTTGATGTAGAACACGGCTTCAAACTTCTGAAGACGCTTGCTATGAAGAATGAAAGTACTCTTGCTGCAAATCCATATCGTCACCATTTTAAAACTGCCAACATTGCCACAAAAACAAAAATAAGCTTCATTAAATATATCTGATTCATGTTTATTCAAGTAATTTTGTTCACAAAAATAACAAAAAGCAGTCACATTCAAGGTGAATATACATTGAGAATACAAAGTACTTTTTGCACATCTTGGATCAATTTAAACGAGATTGTCACACTGTGTTGGAGGATATGTAGTTCAACCTTTGTAATCAGGGCTGTCGATTAAATAAGTTAAATTGCCTTTTTGTTACACAGTATTGTGATAGCATTAGTGGTGCTAACAGGTTGAATTTCATGATCCCATGTATCTGTGGAAAGAGTACACTGCTGGCTTTATTGCATATTCATTACAGAGTTAATTCTACCACTTGCCTACGGCATGCATAGGAACATTGTAGGGTGAAATTTCATAATGGGCTAAGTCAAAATACCGTGAATGCTGGAGATCTGAAATAAAAACAAACTGCTGGAGAAGCTCAGCAGCATCTGTGCAGAGAGAAACATTAAACGTTTTGAGCGATTCTTACTCACATTAATGGACTTAAAATATTAACTCTTGTCTCTCTCCCTCTCCTTCTCTGCACAGATGCTGCCAGATCTGCTGAGTTTCTCCAACACTGTCCATTTTTATTTTGCAATTTTGATGGTCAGCAGCCATAACATAATGTGAGCTAGGGACTCAGGATAACCATGTGGTTTGGTGGCAATGGGAGGCTGATCCTGTGGGTATGGTGCAGTGGAAATCTCGATTTGGGAATTCAGCCTTGACCAGAAGGAGGTTTTGGGTGAAAGAGGATTCAATGGCAAGTCCTGGAGATTGAAAATGCCATGAAGCTGGGGATCCGTCTTCACTGAAAGCGTGGTGAAGGGGGCAGGCAGTATAAAAGAACGAAAGCTTTATATGAAATGGGAGATCAGGGACTGTGTGAACTGGAGCAAAGCCCTGAGTGCTGTTGTGACGATGCTGGCGCAGGATGGGTAGGAGAAGAGGTGATAAATGAGAAAAAAGGATTAGTGCTGAGGGAAATTGGGGTAAAAAGCAATGGACAGAAATAGGGGTAAACGAGAATCACATAGGAAAATAAACCAGGTTGTGTGCAGTGAACTGGATGTGACGTTATTTGAATCTAATTTTGGTAATCCAACATTACTGATAAGACTAACCAAAAACCAGAAGAACTGCAGATACTGTAAATGAGAAACTAAAACAGAAATTGCTGGAAGAGCACAGCTGGTCTGGCAGCATCTATGGAGAGAAATCAGAGTTAATGTTTTGGACCTCGTGACCCTTCCTGAAATGTTAACTCTGATTTCTCTCCACTGACCTGCTAAGCTTTTCCAGAAATTTCTGTTTTATTATTGACAAGACCACCGTTTGTCTGAGTTAGCACAGAAAAATCCCTTCAGAGAATCCCAGTTACAATATGTTGCTCTCTGCAGTAATGAGGAACGTGCTCCTGTTACTAAAGGATTTTACTTTTCAAGAATGCTCAACCAATTTCAGCCTGGCACTGGAAACTCTCATTTCACTGAGTTCTTACACTATTCTAATCTGAAGGACAGTCCTGCAGAGGTTCAGTATCGAGCTGCAGGCAGTGCAAGAAGGGTTAAAACACAGTGGAAACATCTGACAAGAGCAAAATAAGAATAACTAGAAACTGGGTCAACTTGTTCAAAGTTAAATGTATGATAAACATACTTAGCTTCGGTGCGGCTTCGCAGGAAGAAGCCTTCAGGAATGTGTACATACAAAGTATTTTAACATAACAGATTTTGGGAGAATTTGATGACTTGAATCAACAATTTGTTTCTCAAAGAAGCAATTCAAGTATTTGCTTAATATCCTCAAATCCCATTACAATGTGAGTGCAATACTCAAACTAGGAAATCAAACACATGCCAATCACATCAAGTGCACCATATGTAACACAGTATCCCTGGTAACTCACGTCTCTCTCTCTGTTTTTGTCTCTTTCTCTTTCTCTACAGTTTGTGGAATTGGGCTGATTTGTTCTTAGTATGTTTGCCTTATAGGTGGTAAATTCCAATAAAAGATCTGCAGCTTGAGACAGATGCACATTCATGGGAATATTAAATTAAATAATATGCAAATCTCAATCAGAAGCATTGAGGCAGATCCCAAGGGCAATTTATTTTTGAACTCTATAAAGATTTAGATAAACAGACTCCAGTATTCAAGTCATTCTCATTATTATGCTCCATTATTCCCTCCCTTTAATAATGTGGTTCCTTTTTCTTGGTCACACACCTGTGCCCTCCCTTTTGTTTTGGCCACTTGAATTGTGTGTTTGTTCTCATCAGAATTATAAGGACAAAATGTCTTGACTGATTCACATTTGCTGAATAACGCCATCTCTGTAATGTTTTGTTTATTTAACTTAACCTATTTAATATATTTGGCAGAGCTTGTCATTTACCAAAATGCCATGTGTGAAAAAGACGTTGGATGGGATCTCTGACACTTCCCCTACAGCATGTCCAGCACAGCAGAACTGAAGCAGGAAACCATTCGGGGTTATATTACCATTTGCCTTTTTCCTGTTAGAATTGATGTCACCCTGTGAAAGGGTGAAATAAACATTGTGGTCTTACTGAATTTAAAGAAACATATCAGACGTATTTTCTGTCTTCTGACCCATTCCTACTCTGAATGCCAGGGCATCCTTCATTGCTATGGGAACATGGGGAGAGAAATGTAACTCTTCAAGTCACAAACTCTATCCAATCAATTTCGAAGAGTTTCAATTACACAGATCATGGAACCAGATGCAAAACTATGATGCCGGTGACAACACACGATGCCCACCTTTCTTTTCCAGAGGAAAGCAGAACTGATTAATTGCATTTAAATGACTCTGAGAATAAATGTTCAGAAGGGTCAGGTGTTCTTAGTAGGGACTGTGTTGGGTTGAAGGGTGTTGGGAAGAGAGTTGGAGGGCATGGGACATCATACCACAGGAGATGCAAACCACTGTTGGAAAAGCAGGCCATCTCTGCAGTCTGATCCACTTAGATAGTGCCTAGAGCATAAGATAATTTCACAAAGGCTGGCAGAGGTGATTAGAAAGATATGTAGCAGCAAGGTTTATGTCTCTTTTAAGCTTTGGACAAACTAGAAACAAGATGACCAATTGCAAAGTCCTATTGGAGGCTTGTTTAATTGTAAGGTACTATGACCTTCAGTGATTCGTAACCTAGCATTTCTAAATATTTCAAGGAATTCTGGTGCATAGTTACAAGTTATAAGTTACAAATCAAGAATAAAAGCATCTCTAGTTGTAAACTTGCAACATTGGCTCTCAGCAGTTACAAAAATCTTTGATCTGCTCTTTTAAAGTTCTAACACAATGGAGTTTTATTTAGCTCTTGTAGAAGTGAAAATCATTAAAAAAAAACCCTTCATTTTAAAAGTTTCTTATACCTGTGCATAGACATACACATACTTACGTCTCTCTTGATAAATTTATACAGTGAATGAATACTACTTTCTGGTACACAAAGAACTAGAAATAGGGAGAAAATGTGATCAAATGCTGTTGGGGATCTCTCGGTCATTATCCAAAAGTTGTGGTTGGCACAAAGGTCCAGGCCACAATGTTCAAGTCACCTAATACCATGCAGGAAATGCAGAAATAATTCACTGAACTCATCAGAGTGACTCAGAGAGGTAATACGTTGAATTCTATTCAAAACATTTGTAAGAAAGAGTTTCAAAAATAGTAATTTTGGTCCTCACAAATCAACCAATATTTCTCAGTGATGATAGGTTGTTTCAAAACATCCACAGCTGCTTCACTCTGGTGGACACTTCTCCCATTGTGGTTCAATGCATGGTTACAGCATTTTTGGAAGATATAAAATTGACGCGCAGCATCAAAACGGTATTCTTGAACTGTCTTGCCCCAAGTCTAAAACATACCTTGCTACCATGGAAATTTTTGGGTTTAAAATCAAGAGAAATGATGACTGGGTGGCTGAATCTATTTGCTACAAAGTCACAATGATCTCCAGTTGACATGGAGATGAGTCTAGTTTCAGCGGTTTCCCTGCTTTGGTCAGTTAGCTATAAAAAAAAATGAGTTCTGAGCCTTAATTGTGGAGTTAGCATTTTCCCTCCTACTGAGATATCTTACAGATTGATCATTTTAAGAACCCTGATTGTCTTTGACCTGGACTTAAAACACAAATCTGAAGGTACCTCACTCAATACAGGTGTCTGAAACTCAATCTGATATAAGTGATCATTGACCGTGAAGACAACAGACAATATTTCCAATGGATTACTGCAGTTTGCACTCCGACAGCCTTTCTGCTGGGTCTGAAGATCCCAAGATGTAATAGCGAGAGAGAGAGGTGAAAATGTGTCAAACTTAACTTCTTTACACTACAATCTCCCTGCTTTCCACCAATTCTCATTGCCTTGTCCAGTCTTCACACATGTGAGAATTCACTAGTAATTGTCTGAAAATAATGAAACTGTGAGTATAAATCAAAGATATAAATTTGAACAATGATCTGACTCCCTAAAGTTAATTCTCTGAGATTTAGTTATAATTCACTGCTGGCTTTCTTTAATAACTTATTCTCTGCGAGCTCTCTACGTCTTTGATATTTCAGTTTCAATATGCTGGGTTGAATCTGTGCTGTTTTTCTCTTTCTTTGCCTTTGCTTATTTCTCTTTCAACTTATTTCTTTAAGACTTCTCCTCACTTCTTTCTTTGTTGCGGTCCCTGCTCACCTCTCTCTCTCTGCTTTCTTTCTTCAAACCTCTATAGTTCTCTGCTTTCATTCTGCACATATATATCTTACACGGCTCTCTATTCACCTCTTTCTCTGCTCTCTCTCTGTTCACCTCTCCCTCTGCTCTCTTTCAGTTCACCCATCTCTCTCTCTCTGCTCACCTCTCTCTCTCTGCTTTTTATCGGTTCGTTTGTGTTCCTCTGTGTCTTTTTTCTGCTCAACTTCATGTCTTCTCTGCTCTCCATTCACTCTCTTTCTGCTCACCACCTTCTCTCACCCTCTTCTCATTTCTTTCTCCAAATATTTCCTTCACCCCAGATTTAAATAATTCTTTTCCATCCTCTTGTTGCTTCATTCACTCCGTAAGCTGGATTTCATGTCCCTCACCAATGGATGTAAAGGCTGACCCAATATATACAGCAGCTGGCATTCCTGCTGCCGAAACCCTTCTGCGCTGACCTGCCTGGGATTTTGCAGGATGCAGAGGGGACGTTGGGCAGTCTGCCCGCTCTTGGGTCTCTTGAGCGCCTATAGTAGATAATTAATGGCTTTGTTTTGTGCCACCCATGAAGTGGGGAGCTCCGTGCCATGTGAGACATCTTACAGAGTGAGCTGTGCTTGTTGTTCCCAGGCAAGAGGGGCAACCTCTTTTGTGGGTCCCCTTGAGCCCATTGGATGAATGAGCTCCTCCAACGGCCATTCACTCTCTTTCAACCTTTATTCCACCCACCACCCCAGTCTCTTAAATCCAGCCCCTCAACCTGCTCATCGAAATCTTTGAGACTAGCCTTACATGGCCCCCTGGCATTGTGATCTTCCTATATTCCAACAATAAACGCCATTCTGGGTGGTAGCTCCTGAGAAATGGACAGAAGCCTCGCCTGAAAGCAATTCATTTTAATTGGTTGCAGGGCAGCCGCTGAGTTCAGGGCTGAGCTCCCCCCACTAACCCACTGATATTTTATCTGGGGTCGGAGACCGCAACACCCCAAAAAGACTCCTGCTCCATATTTCTCTGTCTGTGTGCTCTCTTTCTTTCTTATTTACAGAATCACAGAATAGGTACGGCTCAGAAGGAGGCCGTTCGACCCATTATTTCTGCACCGGTTCTATTCCCTAATGGTAATCTCCTGCCTTTTCCCTATAACCATTGTACACCATTTCGATCTAAATAACCACTAATGTCCCTCTCGAATGCCTCAATTAAACCTACCTCCACCACATTTCCAGGCAGTGCACTCCATACCCTAATTACTCTCTGTGGGAAAAAGTATGTTCTCAAATCACCCCTTGCTTTACTTGCACATCACTTTGAAACTTTATTCAGTCACCTAGCTGGTATTCCACTTTTTCCTGCTTATTTCATTCTTTTGTCCATCTTACCTCTCAGGGAAATGTTACAAAGACCTCCCTGAACTGAAGGTGGGCAGTCTAAAAAAAACGGAAGACAGGGAAAAGTGAAATCTGAGAAGATATTTGAGACTGCACCTGACTGGCTAATCAGGTCAAGCTGTTTGTTAAACCGTGACAGTATTTCTCATGTGTATCAGAGGCAGGGAAGAAACCGAAAATATGAGAAAAAAAACATAAAGCATTACATCTTTTTTTTTCAAAAAGCTAAGGGGGAGTCACAGAATCCTAGACATTTAATACATGAAGCAGAGCCCATTCAGCCCATTGTGTCCGTGCTAGCTGTCAAGAAGACATCCAGCCTAATCCTACTTTCCAGTTCTTGCAGATTAAAGCACTTCAAGGTGCCCATCTGAATGCTTTTCAAATACAATCCATGTTTCCAGTTCTACCAGCCCAGCAAATACCATGTTCCCAACCTCAAAACTCTTTGGGTGAAAGAAACGTCCATTCCAATCTCCTCTGAACCTCCCACTTTAAGTCAATGTTTCCTGCTTTATGGAATTCTCAATCAAATGGGATAAGGTTTTCCTATGCACTCCATCTTAATTTCTCATAACATCACGCATTTCAAACACGTTTCTCCGCAGCCTCCTCTGTCCCATAGCAAACAACGGTAGCCAAGCAGAAATTTCCTCTTGACTAAAATTGTCCAGTGGAGACATCCCCTTGCAAGTTGCTTTACTAGCGCAATCACATCTTTCCTGTTGTCCTGTGACTGAAACCACAAGGAACATTAGCCTAGCCAATGGTTTACACAGCTCCAGTATAACGTCTCAGCCTTTACAATTCTACACCTCAGTTCATAAAGGTAAGCATCCCAGTTATCTTCTTAACTGGCTTATTTACCTGTCCAATCATCTTTGGAGATTTGTAGATATGCACTCCAAGGTCTTCCTGTTCTTCTACACTTCTCAGTACCCAATTATTTATTGTGCATTCCCTCATCTGGTTGGTTTTCTCCAAATACATCCTCTCTCAATTCTCCAGAGTGAACTCCATTTGCCACTGTTCTGCCCATCTGACCAGTCTATTCCCATAAGGTACAGCTTTTTTTAGATTACTTACAGTGTGGAAACAGGCTCTTCGGCCCAACAAGTCCACACCGACCCGCCGAAGCGCACCCACCCAGACCCATTCCCCTACATTTACTCCTGCACCTAACACTACAGGCAATTTAGCATGGCCAATTCCCCCAAACTGCACATCTTTGGACTGTGGGAGGAAACCGGAGCACCCGGAGGAAACGCACGCAGACACGGGGAGAATGTGAAAACTCCATACAGTCAGTCGCCTGAGGCGGGAACTGAACCCGGTCTCTGCGCTGTGAGGCAGCAGTGCTAACCACTGAGTCACCGTGCTGCCCATAGCTTTCTTCCTCATTATCAACTGCACAGCCAGTTTATTGCACAGCAATCTTGTTGATTATGCATCTACATTCAAATCTGAATGATCCATATGTACTTCACAAAGCAAGGGAGCTAGTTCTACGCCATTTGGACCACCAGTAGAAACAGTCTTTCAGTCACACAAACACCCACTAATCTATATTTTCCTTCTAGCCTCTGACACAATATAGGTTTTAAGTTGCTGCTTGGTTTTGGGTTTTACTTTCTTGACCAGTTTTTCATGCAGCACCTCCTCAAAAGCCTTGCTAAATTCTCTATACAAAGGAAACTCGATTATCCAGCGTTTGATTTACCGAATTCCAGATTATCCAGACAAGATTGCAAGCTCCCAATGCTTGGCTAAACTGTATTATCCGGCATTCGATTATCCAAACAAAATCCTTCCTGCCCGTGTCACTTGGATAATCAAGGTTCCTCTGTACAGGACATCAACACACCACCCTCATCAACATTTCTTGTTACTGTCTCAAAAAATTCAATCTGCATAGTTCGAAATGACATTCCGTAAACAAATCTATGCTGACCATCTGTGATTCATTTCTGTCATAGAGTCATAGAGATGTACAGCATGGAAACAGACCCTTCGGTCCAACCCGTCCATGCCGACCAGATATCCCAACCCAATCTAGTCCCACCTGCCAGCACCTGACCCACATCCCTCCAAACCCTTCCTATTCATATACCCATCCAAATGCATCTTAAATATTGCAATTGTACCAGCCTCCACCACTTCCTCTTGCAACTCACTCCATACATGTGCCACCCTCAGCGTGAAAAAGTTGCCCCTTAGGTCTCTTTTAGATCTTTCCCCTCTCACCCTAAACCTAGGCCCTCTAGTTCTGGACTCCCTGATCCCAGGGATAAGACTTTGTCTATTTACCCTATCTATGCCCCTCATAATTTTGTAAACCTCTATAAGGTCACCCCCCCTCCCCCAGCCTGTTCAGCCTCTCCCTATAGCTCAAATCCTTCAAACCTGGCAACATCCTTGTAAATCTTTTCTGAGCCCTTTCAAGTTTCACAACATCTTTCCAAAAGGAAGGAGACCAGAATTGCATGCAATATTCCAATAGTGGCCTAACCAGTGTCCTGTATAGCAGCGACATGACCTCCCAACGCTAGTACTCAATACTTTGACCAATAAAGGAAAGCATACCAAACGCCTTCTTCACTATGCTATCTACCTGTGACTCCACTTTCAAGGGGCTATGAACCTGCACTCCAAGGTCTCTTTGTTCAGCAACACTCCGTAGGGCTTCCTTCAAAATGAAGATTTGTTCCTGTTCCTCATAATCGTTTCCAACAATTTTCCCACCCCAAGTTTGACTGAGACCCTAATTACTCTGACTATCCCCAGCTTGCTTTATAAACAATAGTGCAACATTAGCTGTAACTCTGTCCTCTGGCTCTACACCAATGGCCAGAAAAGATCAGAAAATGATGGTCAGAGTCTAGATATTTCTACTCTTGAATGGCTGACCAGCCTAGAATAGATATATTTTATTTAAGATGAGGGATATTTCCAATTTCAACAATGTTAAGTGCTTTAATATGTTCACTCCTACTATGTTAATTTAATCAAATATTGCACATGCTTCTTTCCTGCTCCCAATGTCTGTATTGTTCCTCTCTGTCATGAAAACATACAAGGATTCCTTAAGAACTATACCAACATTTTCCACCTGCACACAGACATTACACTTATGGTCCTGAATACATCTAACCTTGCTTTAATTCTCTTCTTGTTGTTTATGTGGTTATAAAACATCCCCTAGATTTCACATCGGTACAGGTGTAGGTAATTCAGCCTGTCCAATCTGTCCTGATACTCAGCACCATCATGGCTGATTGAACACATCAATACCTTTGACCCACTTCATCCTCATAACCCTGTACACCCCGAGCAATTAGAAATCCATCAATTTATGTCTTGAAATACTCAAAGTTTGAGATTCCACCATCCGTCTGTGGTGGACTCACAGCCCTCTCGGTAAAAAGAAATTTTCCTAAGATTAGGGACCAAAGTGACCAAACCCTATATTTTTAAATTGCATCTCCTGGCTTTGGGGGAGGAGTGGGGATGGGGGAGGTGGGTAACAGTTCATTTGCATCTACCCTGTCTAACCTCTCTCAACATTTTGTAAGTTCCGACTTGCCAAAATCTATTTGTGCCATCTCTTTGTTTTCCAAATTTTCTTTACGTTATGACTTTTCCTTCCTGAGACCCTTGGATGAACTCAGCAGCTAAATTAGCACTTGCAAAAAAGCCAGCAGGAACACATCTACACAAAATCCACAGAAGTCATGGTGGGGGTGGGGTGGAGGTTTGCTGTGAACTGGCCTGTGCTTTGGAATGTGTGAGACCTACTTTCTCATCCATGTTATTATCCCCTGTGGGTTTGGCAGCTCCTGGAGATATTGCCACCACAATCTGTAAAAGCGCAACATTGATTGCCCTTATTGGTACATTGTTATGTCATCAGGCACCGATTGGAGACCTGTCTGTCAAATGTATCTTCAGTGGCACCAACTGCATAAGCACAGCTGAGGTGACAGCAGCTAGTCAGCAGAATCCCCTCAACACAAACCCTCACTTATCCCTCGTTTGTCTTCTTCCTGATCTCATCCCAAACCAGCCTGTCAAGGGCAATTGTGCACCACTGCTTTCAATGTCTTAAATATTTGATGAAAAATCAGAAAGTGTATCTGTAGTGGTGCGCGATACATCCAGGACAGTGGCCAATTTATTTATTTTTTCGATCTAATCTCCTGTTTACATTTTTTTTCTTTTTCTTTTTTTAATAACCCCCACACTACCTCCTAACTGCGGTAGTGTTTATATTTACAAGGGTCAGTTTATTTGCCAGAACATGACTCAGAAGGGACAGGGCAGGGAATACTTCTGCGCATTTCAAGAATCTTTAATAGCACCTCCAAACGAACTTGCACCCATCACATATTATTGCAATCACGCATGTGGGACACATTACCTTAGAAATCCAATTTAAATTTTGACATTAGCAAAGTAAAGGGAAATTGTAGCTGTTGCTAAAATATTAAAATGACAGGGTTGGAGGCGGCAGGAATGCTATAACTCAACTTGTTCATTGGAATTTACAAGATCGACTTTCCCATTCACATTAGGCAAAAGTGAGGACTGCAGATGCTGGAAACCACAGTTTAGATCAGAGTGGTGCTGGAAAAGCACAACAGGTCAGGCAGCATCCGAGGAGCAGGAAAATCGATGTTTCGGGCAAAAACCCTTCATCGGGATCCTGTTGAAGGGCTTTTGCTCAAAACGTCGATTTTCCTGCTCCTCGGATGCTGCCTGACCTGCTGTGCTTTTCCAGCACCACTCTGATCTAAACTTACCCATCCACATTATCAACCCCACAGGTTTGCCAACATGGGAGAAATTGCCACAAGGTCTACAGAAACACGACTTTGATTCCTATTGTTGGTAAACTGTCAGAACAATTTGGCACTGAATGCAGCTGCTTCGGGTTTTCAAAACTGCAACAGAAGATTTGCAATCTCCCCTGCAGGTTTAAAACTGATGCTAGGGATTGATTGGCCGCTTTTGAAATGATTCAGTTTTAATTTCCACCGCGTGACCTGTACTGCGGGTTGAGACATTTGGAATGGGGGGTCGGATACTGTTGAGAGTTACCAGAGAAACTGTGGCCTGCGCTCCAGCAAGTTGACAATAAAGCGAAAGAATCTGAAAAATTCAAACCAGAGCAGTCATGGCTGAAATGTAATGACCGTGACGATGGGCCGATTGGTGACAATTCTGCTGCAACCATTACCGGGAGCACTGCCAGGATTCAAGCCCAACCAGGCAGCTTACTGTTGGGACTCTCAGCTTCACCAGAGAAGCTCTGGTGAGGTGGGAGATGGGCTCGGTCTAAAGGGATACCTTTCTCCAGGCCCTTGACCTTGCTTTTGATGGATTCCAACACTGGGCGCTTTATGCCCAGAAAGGCAGAACCAACCCTCCCCATTCCCCACCCCGTCCCCTCGGGCTGCCTTTCAGCTGGCGGTCGGCCCTCCTGATGTAGCCCTCATTTGTCGGTGACCATATATTAGTACTCAGTGAGGTGAGGTCAGTAAATGGTCTTCAAGTGCCCTCTGGGCAAGGCTCTTCCTACTTTACCCTTCCTATCCTGATGTAGTTGAGTTTGACAGGAAGACCCCATCCCTCCACTCACCCCATTCCTCCTTCTCCCATCCCATCTATTGAGATGAGACATGGCCTAATTGAATGGTGAAGCAGAATTGACGGTTAAATGGCTTACTCCTGCTCCTAATGCACCTAAACCCAGGCAGCAAGTTGAAAATCGACCCCATTGAGTTCGAGTAAGTGCTATGCAAATGGCCTGATAGTGATTGACTGACCTGCTTCAGAATCACCCAAAACCAGGCGGCTGCAGTGCACTGGGTGTCAGAAAGGTCAGAAAGCCACTTTGGAAAAATTGCTACAGAATTATTCTCAAGTAAAGTACAGTACGTCACTGCATTAATAATAGCAATACTAACATAAAACCCATCTAAAATACCGCATATACAAAATACTGGGGTAAAACGTTGGAGGTTGTCACTTGCAGTGCAAGTGAACTATAAAAGATGTGATTGTGCAAAAGACCTTAAGACACATCTATATATATGTGCAAACAGTTGGCACACTAAGCTACTTTTTTTGCTTAACAGTACAGCAATATATTGTCTATATGCTACAACAACCCTAACTTAAATCAGTAGAATTACAGAAACTAGTTTTGGTCATTGGCATAATACTTGGCAATAGCTTCTGCCCAACTGTGACATCGGTTGTAGATGGAAGGTCAACTCTTGACTGACACTGTCACAATTATTCGAGAACAGTGAATGTCAATGGGACTGGGAATATATGAAGATGGTCACTTCTTTGCAACACAACTTCCAGAGAGTGTTTTCAAGATTCCTGGAGGCTACCAGTTCAACAGAGAGTTCTGACCAAGTGTCATAAAATAAATCTGACTGCATCCACCGGACTGAGCAGAGGCAAAGAACACCTGAAAGAAAAGTAAAAGGTGGAGTGCATTAATAGCCAGAGCAGGTGAATTATTTTTAATAAATTAACGATAAGATTTAACAATTACATTAATAATTTGCATTGATGCACCAACTATATAAATTGGCACATGATTACCATAGAAAGGACCTACATTATTTGCTAATCTTCAGCTCACTGTTTTACATTATGTCTTTCTAAAATTGTTAATCAAAAGTCACAAATATCCACTGATATGAAAGTCTCATCTGGTTGGACTGCCCAGGATATTTACATCAGGCTTATTTATCATATTGAAGGCACTACAAAAATCCAAATTGTTGTTGCTGTAATATAAACTATCCAAGATGATGTAATAACATTGTATTTATATGAAGGTTTCATATTGTAGAGTTACATCACTCAGGAGGAGGCCACTCAATCCACCATGCCTGTGCTAGCACTTTGAAAGAGCTGCCAATATCCCGAGTCCCCTACCCTTTCCCCATTGCTCTGTGATTGCTTCCTGTTGAAGGTGTTCTTGTTTTTGCTTAAGGCAGTGCATTTCAGACCATAACTCTGTGGGTAAGGAAAATTCTTCTCAGTTCCCCTCTGGTGCATTTGCTGATTATCTACACACTTCTGTTACCAGCTCCTCACCCAATACCAACAGTTTCACTTCGTCAACTCTATTTAAACTCCTCTTAACATGAAAACAGCTGTTAAATCTCCTGTTAGTGTTTTTCACTATAAGAAAACCGAGCCCAGCTTTATTGGTCTCTCCACATAACTGAAGTCCTAAATGCTTGGGCCAATCCCTTAGGAAAATGCAACAATGAAGTTTAAAACAGCAAGAAGGTAATTGACTAATCAATCAACTTTATGTTCTTGAATATTGGTCATGGATCTTTGTTTTATTTTTAGTCAACATGTTTGAATATATTATGACACACCTCCATGGCCATCACATCCTGAGGTGGGACTTGATCGTGGATGCTGTAGACTAGAGATCAGGTCATTAATATTGAGCTACAAGGGCATACATACTTTGGGAATTTTTTTTAATGGCAATGCACTTAAGCAGACAGAAGGAACTGCAGTTCAGCATCCTACCTGAAAAATATTACCTCTTTCAATGCAAAACTCCCTTGGTGCTGCATTGTTTCAATGATATACTCAAACCCCTGGAATGATAACTTTATGAATCAGAAGCCATTTGATGGAATTAGCTGACCTATTGGAAGTTATTGATACATTTTGGTACCCAGATAAGAATACAGGTTAGGTGAATTGGCCAAGCTAAATTTCACATAGGTGCACTGGTTGGAGTAAATATAGGATAATAAGGTAGGGGAATGGGTGTAGGTGGGTTACTCTTTGGAGGGTTGGTGTGGACTTCTTGAGCCAAAGGGCCTGTTTCCACGCTGTAGGGATTCTGTAATTCTATAAACAAGATAGTGGGAGGCTGTGGCATAGAGTTAATGTCACTGGACTAGTAATCCAGAACCCCAAGCTTATGTTTTGGGGATATGAATTCAAAGGTAAATGGTGAAATTTGAATTCAACACAAAAATAAATTGGGGAAAAAAATTAGTCTAATGACAATCATGTAACAATTGTCGTAAGGGCCTATTTAATACCCTTTCAGTGAAGAGAATCTGATATTCTGGCTTACATAGGACTCAAAGTCCACAGTAATGTGATTGACTTGTAATCACCGTCTTGGCAATTAAGGATGGACAATTAATGGTGACCTTGCCCAGTGATGCCCACATCTTATCGTGTCATACAGCATGGAAGCAGTCCAGCTCATCCATGCTGACCAGGTTTCACAATTTAAACAAGTTCCATTTGCCTGAGTTTGGCCCATACCTCTCTAAACCTTTCCTATTCATGAACCTAGTTAAATGTTGTACCTGCATCTACCACTTCCTCTCGCAGTTCATTCCATAAACACACTACTCTCTGTGTGAAAATGTTGCCCTTCATGATTGAATAAAAACAAAGTAAAGTATTCGAGAAGTATCAATAATCACTAACAAGGGACTGTTGATCAAATCAACAAACCTGTAGAAATCAGGCCCTGAGAGCAGTGTGGCACATGTTTAAGCATTAACATAAAACTCCTGATTCTGGATAGTTACCTTGTCATTCCGTTCACACAAGAATTTCAGTTTCTGTGCCTTTTTGTGCATAAACACTCCGTCAAGACACCCATTTTCTACAGAACGGAGCTCGATGGCCTTCTCTCCCCATCCCATTATGTGATTTGATTGGATATAGGCTACAAAACAAAAGGAAAAGTGCTGTTAAACAAGGAATAAAGGATGATGGAAACCTAAAACAAAAACAGAAACTCAGCAGGTCTGGCAGCATCCATGGAGAGAAAGCAAACATTTCCGGTCTGGCGACCCTTCTTCAGAACTGGGAAGAAGGTTTGATCCCTGTTCCCAAGCAGACAGTCTCAGCATTCCCAATTCTCCACTCTGTCTTTTCCTTAAAAAATTGATTTTCCACTTTTGTAGAATTCATAGATTGCCTGCAGGGTGGAAGGAAGCCATTCCGTCCATCGGGTTCACAATGACCTTGCGAAGAACATGCTACCCAGACCCACCCTGCTACCCTATCCCTGTAACCTTGCATTTACCATTAATCAATCTACTTAACCTGTACATCCCTAGACGCAATGAGATAATTTAGAATGGCCAATCCACCTAACTTGCATGCATTTAGACTTTGGGAGAAAACTAGAGCACCTGGAGGAAACCCACGCAAACATGGAGAGAACGTGCAAACTCCATACAGCCAGTTGCCTGAGGGTGGAATCGAACCCTGGCTCTTGGTGCTGTGAGGCAGCAGTGCTAACCACTGAGTCATTGTGCCACCCAAACCATACCACCCCAAACTATGCCACTTTCCTTCACTTGACTCTTGAAGATACTAAGAAGACAGACCTGTGAAAGGTCTAGGGTTAACATTTCATCCTGAAAACACTAATTCCAACAGGGCAGCACTGTTTCATCAGAAATATTTCTTGCGTTTACATCCTGGAGTGTCTCTTGAACTCATTATCTTCTGAGTCAGAAATCAAAGTGTGGGCTCACTGAAACACAAGTGGTATCTATTTATACTAGCTGGAAGGAGGGACATATCAATAGTGCCAGCTATCTTCAGCATCTTATATACTGTGCCGTGGCTTGATAATGGCCCTTGACACATTATATCCTGTGCAAGTCTCCACCTCCACGACCTGCTCAGTCCTACAACCCCCCCAGATCTCTGTACACAAGCAACTTGGCACATCCCTGATGTTTAATCAATCCACCATTGGCAATTGTACCTTTATTCACTTTTATGAATGCTTTATATGCTTTCATGGGATATGAGTATTTCTGAAAAGTCTGTTATTTATTGTTGTCCTCCAAATTCTCTTGTGAATGGGGTGGTGTGCTGCAATCTGTGTGACCCAGGAACAATGATGCTACCTTCAAGTGCAGACAGGGGTCACTTTAGCTCGGCAATCAGTCTGTCCAGCTCTGTCAGAATTCAATTCCTTCCTTCACGACCTCCATTTCCACCAGCCCTCTTCTCCAACACTCCTTAAAATTGACCTCTTCACCCAAGCTTCTGTTCATTTAACAATCACTCACATATTCATGATGTGATTTAGTAACATACATTATTAAAATAGGGGGAGCTTGAAAATACTACCTTTGCTGAAATGAATGTAATCATTAATTTTCAGGGTATGATCTGACACAGGATTCTTGCCTTTCGACCTGAGCATGCCTGGAAATCTTGGGAGCAATCAATTCAATTTTTAATTACAAACCAAGAACAATGATGAGTGTCAGAAATATTGTGTTAACAGCTAAACTGAATCACACTGTTTTCAATCGAATATGAACCCCTTGCTTTGCTAGCCAGCTAAACTATTGAAGCTTAAGAGTGAGCATTCATTGTGGATGAAATATAAAAGGATCCTAAAGTGTCTCTTGCTCCACAGATGCTGTTTAATCTGATTATGTTCAGCAGTTTGGTTTTGACAGAAACAGAGAAAATAGGAATAGAGGTTGGCTATTCAACTGATCGGGCCTGTATATCTTTTCACTATGATCACGGTTGTTAGGAAAAATGTTGTGACACTTGAAAGGGTTCTGAAAAGATTTACAGGCTGTTCTACTATAACGTGAATTTTGTCAGCACAAATTGGCTATAACGCATAGGTTTTCCATAGCGCAAAGTTGCAGAGGAACACAATTGTCACTTTATAGCAGAGTGACCTGTACGTGGATGTTGCCAGGATTGCAGGGTTCGAACTATAGGGAGACGCTGAATAGGCTGGGGCTATGTTGCTTGAAGCATTGGAGGCTGAGAGGTGACCTTGCAGAAGTTTATAAAATCATGAGGGGCATGGATAGGGTGAACAGCCCAGGTCTTTTTCCCAGGATAGGGGAGTCCAAAACTAGAGAGCATAGGTTTATGGTGAGAGGGGAAAGATTTAAAAAGGACCTAAGGGGGGAAACTTTTTCATGCAGAGGGTGATGCGTGTATAGAATGGGCTGCCAGAAGAAGTGGTAGAGGCTGGTACAATTACAACATTTAAAAGTCATCTGGATGGGTACTTGAATAGGAAGGATTTAAAGGGCCAAACGCTGGCAAATAGCTCTAGATTAATTGAGGATATTGGTCAGCATGGACGAGTTTGACTGAATGGTCCATTTCCATGTTGTACATCTCTATAACTCTTTGACCTTCAGTACCACACTCCTATGCTATCCCCATATCTCTTGATGCCTAGTACCTAGAGTTCCAAATATTTCTTTCTTAAATAAATTCAGTGACTTGGTCTTCACCACCTTAAATGGTTGAGAACTCTCCAGGTTCTCCACTGTCTGAAGAAATGAAGAAATTCCTTCTCATCTCAGTTCAAAATGGACGGGTGATAAATGCTGGGCAGCCAACACCCCATGTCTCACAAGTGAATAAAAAGATGATATCCTATTCCTTGACCCTTAGCCTTCTGCATTGAGGCAATAGGCAAAATATTTCACATTAAATGAGATATTCTATAAGGCAGCAGTCATATGTCTGTACATAGTATTTTTTGGAAAACATCCATGGAAACAAGCTCTTAAAACTCAGGAGACAATGAATTTGGAACATCCCTAAACTCTCGAGTCTTGTTTACAATAGTTTGTGATTGCATCCAAATGGTATAACTCCAATCTAAGTATTTTACTTATCTAATGTAGAGTTCATATCACTTAGCAACAGACAAAATTCTGATTGGACACAAGCAGAAACTCTTATGTGTTTTACACAAAGAGAAGCTTAGCTAAAATACGTTAATCTGAGATTTAAAAAACCCATAATTTTGTAGATTATACTCCATCACATTCCAATAGTAAATGGAGCAAACCCATATATTATTTGATAAAACAAAGGACGAGACTTGAATAATATGGAATATTGATTACTTCGGAATAGGACAGATGCTCCAATGGATCAAAGGACAGTAGAATGTTAAGTATTGAATGCTGCAAAGTTTCATTACATAGCATAACTTTCCTGTGGCCCACATTTTGTTCATTAACACCATTAACTAATGAAGAGAAGATTGAGATGTTGAAGTCAAAAGTCAAGGTCATAAGATTTAAATGCATGAAATTAATATAAGTTGCCGTGTTTTAGCTCTTGTTTTCCAGATTGCCAATATCTATGGTAAAAACAATCCAGGAGCTTTCCTTCACATCAATGATTGTTTCTTATGTCAAACATCAAGCAAGGGCAATACAAGCCAAAATTAGGACAAAAGTAGCTGCAAATATGATTGACTTTTTGGAAAAGCACCAAGTATCTTGACAGTGGAGTAGACCTTATGACCTATTGCAAACATGGGGGTGGCATGGTGGCTCAGTGGTTTGTACTGCTGCCTCAAAGCACCAAGGACCCGGATTTGATTCCAGCTCAGGTGACTGTGTGGAGTTTGCACATTCTCCCCGTGTCTGCATGAGTTTCCTCTCGGTGCTCTGGTTTCCTCCCACAGTCCAAAGACATGCAGGTTAGGTGAATTGGCCATGCTAAATTGCCCATAGTGTCCAGGCATTTATAGGTTAGATGCATTAGTCAGGGGTAAATTTAGGGTAGGGGAATGAGTCTGGTTGGGTTACTCTTTGGAGGGTTGGTATGGACTAGTTGGGCCAAAGGGCCTGTTTTCACACGGTAGGGATTCAATGATTCTAAATGATATCTGTCAGCATGCACTTTTAGAATCCCTACAATGTGGAACCAGGTTACTCAGCCCATTTAGTCTGCACCACCCCCTAACCTGCACATCTTTGGACTGCGGGAGGAAACCTGTGTAGACATGGGGAGAATATGCAAACTGCACACATAAATTGTCAAGGGTGAAATCACACCCAAGTTCCTGGTGCTGTGAGGCAGCAGTGCTAACCACTGAGCCACGATGCTGCCCTTTTCTTGAATGAGCTGTCATTTGAAAGTTATTTAATTAAAGTTTTTGATCACGGTATAGGAAAAAGCCACCAAGCTTACAAACCAAATCAGTGGTAGTGTCCACACCTCTAAACCAGGAGGTCTAGTTTCAAGTCCCACCTGCTCCAGAGGTGCATAAAACCATTGCTAAACAGATTGATTAGGAAATATCTAAAAAATGCATATCAGGCGATAGCTATTATATTGACTTCAATGCTTCGCGTAAGTTTATAATTATAACAAAGGCATTAAACATTGACATAAATGTAGATCGATTACATTAATTGTCTCAAATAGGGCTAATTTGTTTCCCCCCTGGCTGGAAAATTGGCACAGTGGTTTTTCAGGGTTGGGAAAGTTAACTTTTAAAAATGGATGCTTTAATGCTAACTCATCATAAACGTGACTACGTCTTGCATCTGGTTTACAAATGGTTGAATTGGAGTCAGAGCAGCAAGCTGCTCCTGAGAAGTAGGTCACCGTCTGTGATGTTCAAATCATCATATTAATGATAATAGTCTTATAATCACTCACTTGCCTGGCATTGATTAACATCATGGGCTGGTTTACTTAAAACAGTAAAGCACACGTCAAGTTATGAAGTAGGCATGACTGAGGAGAAGAGTTCAAATCCCAACAAGGCAGATATGAATTCAATGAAAATCTGGAGTAGAAAATAAGCTCATCCAATGGTGACTGCTGATTTTGTAAAAACCCATCCAATTCACAAGTGCTTTTTCGAGGGAGAAATCTGCCATTCTTCCACACTCTTGCCTACATGTGACTCCAGACCCACAACAATGTGGTTGACTTTAAACTGGGCAACTAGGGATGGGTAGTAAATGGTGACCTCGCCAGTGATGCCCACATCGCATGAATTAAAAACTAAAATACTGCTCTGTGATCTGTGTGTGAAGTAAGGTCTGTGTGTACGTGTGTGTAAATAGACAGGTTTCAGAAATTGCAGAAATACCTGACTATGCCTTTGGGTTGAGAAATTAATGCTGACAAAGATATCAAGTCAACTCCCAAAGGGATGTTGAACTTTGCTACAGGTGCTGGAATGAACATTTATGCAGACAAACAGGATGTTGAATGTAGTCTCTGCCGAGCATGAATAAAGCTGAACCTTACAGTTTTCTGGCTCACAGTTTAACATGCAACAGTCTGAACTTTGCGGACACACAGCGGAAATTAGTAACCCAATGGATTATTTACATTCAGGTTGGAATCTTAGAACTGGAATTGAAATTCTCTTTGTCCTTTTCCACATTTGCTAACTAATTTATGATCTGTCAACATATTTCTTTGCCATAAGACCATATAGCAATAGGAGCACAATTAGGCCATTCAGCTCATCAAGTCAGCTCTACCATTCAATCATGGCTGATATGTTTCTCAACCCCATTCTCCTACCTTCTCCCTGTAACCCTTGATCCCCTTATTAATCAAGAACCCATCTGTCTCAGTGCTTTCCATTTTCTAACTTGGTCTGCACAACCTGTATGGCAATGAGTTTCACAGATTAACTACCGTCTGGCTGAAGAAATTCCTCCTCAACTCAGTTCAAAAGGGTCATCCCTTCACTCTGATCCTAGTCTTTCCTACTCGTGGAAACATCTTCTCCCCACGTCCAGAACTGTTTGCAAAACAGTTACATAAATGAACGTATCTTATACAGGGACAACAAAAATAGAAAACACTGGAAATCACTCACCAGGTCAGTTAGCATCCGCACAGAGAGAAACAGAGCCAATGAAAATCATTTCACTGCTATGAACGGAGAAAGTCGAAATACCTCAGAGGCTAAATAGGCTGGGGCTGTTTTCCCTGGAGATTTGGAGGCTGAGGGGGTGACCTTATAGAGGTTTATAAGGGGCATGGATAGGGTAAATTGACAAGGTCTTTCCCTGGGGTGGGGCTGTTCAGAACTAGAGGGCATACATTTAGGGTGAGAGGAGCAAGATATAAAAGGGACCAAAGGGGCAACTTTTACACACAGAGGGTGGTGCATGTATGGAATGAGCTGCCAGAGGAAGTGATGGAAGCTGATACAATTACAATATTTCAAAGTATATAAATAGGAAGGGTTTGGAGGGATATGGGCCAACTGCTGAAAAATGGGACTAGATTAATTTAGGATATCTGGCTGGCATGGACAAGTTGGACAGAAGATTCTGTTTCCATATTGTACAGCTGTCAGACTCTATGAGAAGTCAACATCTCAAAAATTAATTTTGAACCAGTTTCAAAAATTTCCACTTCCATGAAGGAACTGTTGCATCACTTGTGATCAAGAGGATCAGAAGAACATCCTCTGCTTCCAACACGCTAATCTACTCATAGCTCCACATTCAGTGATTCTCTCCTAGCCAACAATCATTGGCTACTTGTTGTTTGGTCTTGTGTAGTCTTGGGTTGCAGTATTTCCTACCTGACAGGCAGATAGACTGATAATTAGGGTATTTAGCTAGTAGGAAACTTGTAGAGTTTCTTTTCAAAAGGTGCCCTGTATTTAAAACGTTCAAACAAGTGCTCCTTCCAGCTTCCACGCCTCTAACTCCTCTCTCACTGCTGCTCAGAAGCATATTAGGGCTAAAGCTTCAGACCAGCATCCTTTTACAGGAACATTTCTCTGTCTCTATTTATAGACAGACCTTGGGACTTGCTGAGCATTTCGTAAGAACTTTCAGAAGAACGTAAAAACTAAGAGAAGGAGTAGGCCATTCAGCCCCTCGAGCCTGCTCTGCCATTTAATACCATCATGGCTGATCTCATCTTGGCCTCAACTCCACATTCCTGCCTATTCTCCATAACCCTTCACCCCATTACTAATTAAAAATCAAATTCCTTAAATTTACTCGATGTGCCGGCATGCCACATACTCTGGGATAGTGAATTCTACAGATGTGAACCATTGAGAGAAGTAATTTCTCCTCATCTCTGATTTAAGTCTGATACCCCTTTTCCTAAAACTATGACCACTCATTCTAGATTGCCCCACAAGAGGAAACACATTTTCTACATCTACTTTCTCAATCTCCTTTATATATCTCATTGGATCTCGGCTCACTCTTCTAAACTCCAGGGAGTATAGACTCAAACTGCTCAATCTCTTTCATAAGACAAACCCCTTATCTCCAGAATCAATCAAGTGAACCCCCTCTGAACCGCTTCCATTAAACTCCTTCCCTCCAAGCAAGGGGACCAAAATTGTACACAACAGTCCCATTCCAGTTTCCAGCATTCTGTTTTTAATTGAAGATTTCTGGCAATTGTTGCATTTAGCTTTCTTAAAAAAAATTAAAACGACAAAATGTAAAAGAGAAGGGACATGACTGCTCTATTACACAACAACCAAATTATTTTGTCCTGTTCGAAGTTTAAGTCTCAAGCAATCTGACAAATGAGAAAGTAAAGCCACTCAAAAAATGTTTAAATATGCATGCAAGAGTTTAAAGAAACATACATGATCTGGGCAGGGATAGAGAAGCGAACTTCTGGGTGGATACAAGGATAGGTATTCAGTGATAAACCGCTTGCAAAAAGTCAGTCAGAGAGTTTTGTGACAGGAGTGGGTGCCGACAAAAGAGGCAAACACAGAAAGCAAGAAATGAAGCGTTTTGCTGTCACACAGCTGGAAGGTGTGTACGTACCAATTGAGGTCGGCATCTCCCCCCACTGCACGACCATCTCCTTTGTGATCCGACCATAAGTATCGATGTAGACCCCTTCATCCTCGTAACAAACCAACAGCTCCATTCCATTAGTGTTCGGAAGGATGATAATTGCATGTGGGTGAATATTGCCCTGAATCTGAATGAAGGTTCACGTCAAAACATTACTATTCAGTCAGAAAAATTACTAATGCTAGAAAGAAAAACCATTAGTCACACAGGAGAGCACCACACCAGTTTAGGCATCATAATTCTACCAGAGTGTTACAACAATGAAGCCTCATATTTGTTACTTAGTTTTTTTTTTAAGTAAAGAGTCTCATTTGCAGCAAACAGAACTGCAGAAACACCCAATTTCTTTCTTCTCTACTTGCCAGGCTGTTTGTGTCTAAGCTGACGACAGAAGTCCATTTTTCAGCTACTACAATCCTCAACATCAGAACAGGCATCCACAGTCGGAGGGCAATTTTCATCCGCTGTCTTGTTATTCTCATGAGGTAAGTGTGAACGGCAGCAGAAGAGTGCCTGAATTTCAATTGCTCTGCTTCCTAACAAATCTGGAGCACTTGACAGGAAGCCAGCTTAATAAAGGCTTGCTCTTCATCAGGTGATTCCCAAAACAAGATCCCCTATCAGTTCAGCAGGCTCCACATGCTGCATGCTATGCAACAGCTAAGGGCACCGAGGGGGTGTTTTATTTTTAGAGGCTTATGAAGCTGCCAGCCCTCAGAGCTCGGTCAGTGGCAATAAAAGAAGGCAGATCGGCCAATCATTTTCCTTCAGCCGATCGTGCTGCACAATCTGTGCCTAGTGTGTATCTGTGCTGAGCGACATTAACTGTTTCATCCAGGCTGACGCTTACAGGACACCTTGGTGCAAGTTTTCCCCTTTGCTCGCTCCATGCAGCGAAATCATCTTTTTACCCGCGCAGTGACAAACTCTCACTTATCATACTTTACAGAGAGCCAGAATTCTCTTCTCCCAAAAGGCCATTGATGAATAGTCATTTGTGACAATTTTAACCATTTGTAAATAGGAACTGACCTCTCGAGCCTGCCCTGCCTTTCAATAAAATCATGCCTGATCTTTTCGTGGACTCAGTTTCACTGACCTATTCCCTCACCATAGCCCTTAATTCCTCTACTGTTCAAAAATCTATCTATCTTTGCCTTAAAAATGTTCAACGAGGTAGCCTCAACTGCTTCACTGGGCGGGGAATTCCACAGATTCACAACCCTTTGGGTGAAGAGGTTCTTCCTCAACTCAGTCCTAAACCGGTTCCCCCTTATCTTGAGGCTATGCCCCCTAATTCTGGTTTCATCCACCAGTGGAAACAATCTCCCTGCTTCTATGCTATCTATTCCCTTTATAATTGTGAATGTTTCTCTGAGATCCACCCCCCCCACCTCTCCCCCCCCCCCCGCTATTCTTCTAAATTCCCAATGAATACAGTCGCAATCAATTCAATCTCTTCTCCATCAGTCAACCCTCTCAATTCTCAGAATCTCCTCTGCATTCCCTCCAGTAACAATTGTTAAGATTTAACTTTTTTTTTAGGTGCTTTTTGAGCACCCTTCCCACCATCCCACAGCACATTACAGACCATAGAGTAACTGCTGTGATGTATGAAACACAGCAGCCAGTTTGCAGTCAGTAAGGTCCCTATAAAAACAATGTGTCAACGACTCGATAACTCTGATCTGGTGGCATCAGTTGAGGGGAATGAATACAAATCAAGGAACTTGGGGAACAATCTCTCAGCTATGTGGCTGCTCCGAGGATCTGTGCACGATAATAGATTCTCTTCCAGTCTCTCCAGCCACTGACGCATCCAGGCCTTGGTGGTTCACTCAGTGCCTGGAGAAATGAAAGTGACCATTGCTTTTCTGTCAACCAAGATGGAAGGTTGGGCTTTAGTTTAATAGCACGTCTGAAGACAGCATCTCCAACAGCACAGCACTCCCTCAGTACTTCACTGGAGTGATCAGCCTGGTTGATATGCTCAAAGAGTCTGAAATGAGATTTGAAGCCAAAACTCAGTGGGTGCCAGTGATTCTAACTAACCCATGGCTAGGTATCAAGGAATCCCAGTACAGGGGGATAATTAGCTTAGAAGAGAAGATCAGCAAAGAATTAATTAAACAATGGAATAGGCTTAAAGATTTGAAAGGCCTTTCTGTGCCACTAACATTCCCGTCTTGTCAGGTTACAATGACTGGATGACAGAGCCGTTGATGAGCATTGTTCGCAAAATAAATTAATTGAAAGCAAACAGCTGCCATTCAACATTAATTCTGGAAAATCAATTTCCTGTAGCAAAATAGAGACAGATATAGAATTACAGACTCTTTGATCCAACCAATCCATGCTGACAATAATCCCACACTAAACCAGTCACTCCTGCCTGCTCCTGGCCCATATTCCTCCAAACCTTTCCTATTCATGTATGTATCCAAATGTCTTTTATGCTTGTAACTGTGACCGCATCCAACACGTCCTCTGGACGTTAATTCCACACATGAACCAACCTGTGTGTAAACAAATTTTCCTCTCATGTCTTTTTATAAATCTCACTTTAAAAATATGCCCCCCCGGTCTTGAATTCCCCCACCCTTGGGAAAAGACACCTATCATTAACCCTATCTACACTCCACTTGATTTTATAAACCTCTATAAGGTCACCCTCAACCACCTCAACTCCAGTAAAAAATGTCTCAGCCTATTTTTATAACTCAAACCTTCATATTTGGCAACATCTGATAAATTTCTTCTTAACCCTTTCCAACTTAATAATATCTTTCCTATAGTTTATACTGGAATTGCCATATTATTCCTCTTGGCGTCTCCCTTCTTGTTTTAAGATACTACTGAAAACCACATTGACTGTCTACTATCCCGTTATACAGCTTGGTGTCAATTTCTGACTAGTGATAATTCTGCAATGTGCCTCAGAATATTTCACAACATTTAAGATGCTTTTAATTGCACGTTATTTTTGTTGTCTACTTCTTGTAGTTCAAAGTTGTTAAAATTAAAACTACCTGATACAATTGAATTGGATTAACTTGCATAGAACTACAAAAACAAATTTCAAAAAATGTTGTTTCATATCTGCAATGAGGAGCTAGAAATGACATTTGCAACATTCATGGATAGAAGCTGATTACATGGTGTGCCTCTATTTATTTTTAAAAGGGCTATAAGAATTATTCTGTTAAAATTGTGGACAAAAGATGCCATATATCTGTCTTAAATTTCCATCCACTGATATTGACTAGATTTCTTAGGCTTAAAAGTGACTCAATAGTAAAACGGATTTTTGCACTGTATGGAATAGTTATTGGAGAAAAATGTTGGATTGGAGAATGTAACATTTGTCAAAGAATCCCAACAGTGTGGAAGCAGTCCATTTGGCCCATTGAGTCCACACCAACCCTCTGAAGAGCTCCCACCCAGACTCACACCCCTACCCTGTATAACCTTGCATTTCCCATGGCTAATTCACCTAGCCTGCACAATCCTGGACACCATGAGAATCTTAGCATGGCCAATCCACCCAAACTTGCACATCTTTGGAAGGAAATTAGAGCACCCAGTGGAAACCCTTGCAGACACAGGGAGAATGTGCAAACTCCACACAGTTGGCTGAGGTTGGAATCAAATCCAAGTCCCTGGTGTTAGAACAGTACAGCACAGTACAGGTCCTTCAGGCCTCGATGGTGTTGTGAGATAGCAGTGCAAACCAGTGAATCACCATGCCATAAACATTATTATTTTGTCTTTACGTGTTAAAACAAAAATGATGGATGGCAAGTCACACTGAGAATTTTTCACACATTCATCTCCAACCTCTCTGGTTTGTGAGAGTTACTGCACAGGAATGGCTATTTCTACACAGGCTGGGAGCAGTGAGGAGGGTGGGGTGAGGAAGAGGTAGAGGAAGGGAATCTCCAGTAAAACAGGTGGCACAGGAAGAGAGCAGGGAGTACATCATCTTGTTTAAGAATGAACTCAGGATTGGTATCAGAAGGAACTTAGTCACAAATAGGGATAGTCAACACCCCGAGAGTGGCTGTGGAGGCTGAGCGGCCAATTGAGCATTTATAAACTGAGTTGGATAGGCTTTTTTTGTTATGCTTAGGTGTTAAGGATTACCTTGAGCTAAGATGCAGCAATGATTTAATTGGATGGAGGGATTGGTTCAAGGGGCTGAGTGGCCTTTAATTCTTTCCTATGTTTCCAGGGAACAGATGGGGAGGGGAAGATAAAATAGTTAAACTATTTGAGCAGGAGCTATACAATGTGCATAGATATTCTAAATAGTTCGGAATAAAAGCACAATAGTGAGAACACTGGAACAAATGCTGAGATTGCTGGAGAAACTCAGCAGGTCTGGCAGCATCTGTGGAGAGAAAAACAGAGTTAGCATTTTGTGTCTGTTATGACGCTTCTTAAGATTCACACCAGACTTGAAAAGTTCAGACCTGCTGATTTTTTCCAGCGTTCTCTGTGTTTGTTTCTAAAACCATAGTTTTGGTTACCACATGCTGTTTGAGAGCTGAGCATCGATGTGTTAAAGGAAGTTAATTATATAGCAGGTGTGGAAGTGAGTCCAATTTTCACCTCCTACAGTGCTCACTGACAAAAGGGGCCAAACCCTTTGTAAATTTAGTGAAGCATCTTTTGTGTACATTGAAAAACATTAACAGAGAATTACAATTAGTTAAAAGGAAGTACAGTGTAAGTAGTTACTTGCCTTCTGTCATCAATAGATTGTTACCGAGAAACTAAGAAATTAGTTTTTTGATGACAGTAGTATAAGCCAAACCTCAGGAATGTGTGATATTCCTGTGTTCATTATTTAATAAAGGTATTTAAGTTAAAATAGTAAGCAGAAAAATGCCATATGGATGAGATAAGTATCAGTTTATTGGTGCTGTTCCTTGCAGCCACACCTGTAGGAGATCCACTGTAATGGGATGGCACATTTGCCCATCTTTCACAGTACTCACACATTGACTGTAGCTCATTGGTAACTGCCCAGTGATATTCTTCATCCAACTGTGCCCTTTTGCTGACCTCTTTCAGCTGCTCTTCACTTTGCCCCCTAGAAGAGAACTCTGCAGCTATGAACAGGTGGCTGCATTGTCTAAAATGTTGTCAAGCTTCTCCAAGAATCTTGACCCCCATCCAAGTCAATGCAATCCACCTTATTGGCACCATTTCCACAAACATCCACTACCTCCGTCACTGACACTCAGTAGCAGCAGTGTGTACCACCTACGGACTCCGGACCACCTTTAAACCAGCAGAGTTCGGACCCAAACAGGACAAACAGTACAGACTACAGATTCAAAAACACCAGCAACGGTTCTCCTTCAAGATCCTCCGCTCCACACTTGCAGCAATGCGCCGGCACCTAACCTCTCTACAGTCAGCCCTGCCTCAGCTGAGGGCCACACTCTCTCAAAATTGCAAAGGACCCACTCTGTACTACATCCTCAGGAAAATTCATACTCTCAACAAACAGTATTTCAATTCCATCTCAAACATCAAAAACTGTAAGTACAACAAACTTTTATCCACCCACCTCCATAACCAGCGCTCCTCAAACATTCCAGAAGATTCCCCTGGCCTCGGAAACACCATTAGCCATGCGGCTGATGCAGCTACCACCCCCACGCTGATTGATGATGTCACTTCTGCCCCCATCATGGCCACTCCCACAGCCACTTCCGGCCCTCACATCACCGCCGATGCCACACGCTCAGTGACTTCCGCCACCCCTACTGCCGT
>NC_057724.1:68990650-69007273 GCF_004010195.1 Chiloscyllium plagiosum
ACCCTCCCCTAGCTTATCTCTCCACGCTTCAGGCTCTCTGCCTTTATTCCTGATGAAGAGCTTTTGCCCGAAACATCGATTTCGCTGCTCGTTGGATGCTGCCTGAATTGCTGTGCTCTTCCAGCACCACTGATCCAAAATCTGGTTTCCAGCATCTGCAGTTATTGTTTTTACCACCTACAGGATGCACTGCAGAAATTCACCAAAGATCCGCGGACATCACCTTCCACAACCAAGCCCATCTGGAAGGACAAAGGCAGCAGATACATGGGAATATCACCATCTGCAATTTCCCCTCCAAGCCATTGACCATCTTGACTTCGAAATTTATCTCTGTTCCTTTAGTATTGGTGAGTTAAAATCCTGGAACTGCCTCCCCAACAGCATTGTGGATTAATCTACAACACACGGGCTGCAGTGGTTTAAAAAGGCAATTCACCACCACCTTCTCAGGACCAACAAGGGATGGGCAATTACTCTGGCCCAGCGATTGACACCCATATCCCATAAGTAAATATAAAAATATGAAATACTGACATTTTCTTTTCTTTTTGAGTTTTGGTGGCTCTTGCAACTTCTAGTACCTCTTCATTTGTTTGAATGGTCATTATATTCAATTTCAAGCATACATTATAGTATCTACATTTCAAAGGCCTCCATTTTGACTATTATCTAAGGGTTCACTACTATCACCAATAATCATTATAGCCTCAGCACCACTGTATAAATGAATAAAGCTGATTGCGTTACAACAATGTGTGAAAATATAGAGCTGATCCATAGAGCTAATCCAAAGGGATTTTCATAAAAATCAATTCCAGGCTGGACACTGGTGGAGATATCAAAATGGAGAAGTTTCCATTCTTATGATATGGATATTGCTGGTGAGGCTGACATTTTTTACTGGGAAGAGGCGTGATTCACTACTGGGACAATTAAGCAATCTATGAAGAACCACCGCCATTTAATGTGGGACTCGGTCATACCAGGAAAGATGGCAGGCAAATGCTAATCAACTAGTTTTTATGACAACACAGCAGGGTCATGAGCACACTCATTGATTTCAGCTGTTAATTTCAAGATTTTCTCAAATTGATTTTGTATCCTCAAGCTGCCACCGTGGAATTTAAACTCATGTTACTAGGTAATATATGTAAACACGAGACAACCAATCTCTGTTTTATTCATGGTCGTCATTTCTTAAATACACATGCTGGAACATTGTTTATGCACAGTGAACAAGAACATAACATTTCTCTCTTGTTGGATAGGTTTTTTAGTACTCTTTAATTTCACACGTGAAAAACTGGCAAAGTTTTCAACTTTACTGATGTTGATGAACCTAGCACCACCACAACAACAACTGGAGAAAAGGAAGAAAGTCAAAGGGGAAGAAAAGAGTCAGTGATTGTCCTTAAAACCTTACAAAACTCACAGACATTGAATACTGAGGCATTCCAAACTAAAACATGCTGCATCTACATAAATATGTCTTACTGTGCCATTCAGTCCACTGGTTGTTTACTGACTCTTTTGATAAGTAATAAGTCAACAGCATCAGGCCATCTGGCCCAACATCGACCTCCCAAAAAATAATCGGCCCAGACCCATTCCCCTACATTTACCCCTCATTAATGCACCTAATCTATACATCCCTGAACACAACGGGCAATTTTAGAATGGCCAAATTTGCCTAATCTACATGTCTTTGGATGGTGGGAGGAAACCAACTCAGACACAGGGAGAATGTGCAAACTTTTCACAGACAGTTGTCCAAGGCTGGGATTGAACCTGGGTCCCTGGCACTGTGAGACAGCAGTGCCAACCACTAGGCTACCGTGTCACCCAATTTAGTTAGTCTTAATATGCCACGCAGTCTCCCATATCGTTGCAAACATTTCTCCTTCAGGTATTTACCCAATTCCCTACTGAATGCTTCAATTAAATCTGTATTGACCACTATATCAGACACTTAATTCCAAACCCGAACCAATTGTGGACAAATTGAATTTACCTCATCTCACCTCTGCTCATTCTGCCAATTGCCTTATACCTGTGACTTTTCTTATTTATCCTACTGAAAATAGTTTCTCTTCATTTACTTTCCCTGAACACTTCACGATTTCCAGTCTCTGATGGGATTGTCTTCCTGTGTCAGCACTGACTATCTTAGTTCACATTCCTTCACTGGACAGTACCAGTCACGTAGGAGAAAGCTTACATGAGTTGGCAGGTAGATGTCATAAACTGTCCCTGAGTCAAGGTCAATGGCATGAAAACCCGAAGTGGATCCGTAGATTGCCTTTAACCTCTGACCTTCTTCAATTGTGAGGTCCACTGACAGTGGCTTGTGAGCGAGAGATGTAAAGGACTGCAAAGGAAGAGATAATTGAAGTATAGTTAGTCACCGAATACTTCAGTTTTTCTGCAATTCAGCAAGAAATCTCGATAAAATTAACAATTAACTATTCAAGAAGGGAGCCAGGGGTAAATTGAAGTTTTCGAAGAGGTGATCCAGTGAGTAGATGAGGGCTTTTGATGCAGTCTATTTGGACTTTGGCAAGGCTTCTGATAAGGTCCCACATAGGAGATGGATAACAAAGAGAGCCAAGGAATCCTTGAGATCCAAGGAAATTTGGCAAATCAAATTGACAGTTGGCTGAGTGACAAGAAGCAGAGCGTGCTGATTACTGAGGTGATTCCAAATGGGAACCTGTGTCCAGTGGGGTCCCACGGGGGTCAGTGTTGGGATCTTTGCTGGTTGTGTTTTATGTAAGTGATTTGGACTTTAATATAGGAGGTCTGGTCAGTAAGTTTGCAGTAAGTTAAATGTGCAGTAAATAGTGAGGGAGATTGCATTAGACTACAGGAGGATACAGAGGGGCCAAGCAAATGGACTGATCAATGGCAAATGGAAATAAAGGTGGCTAAATGTGAGGTGATGTGCTTGGGCAGGACAAACAAGGGGAAAAAAATACACAATGAATGGTTGGAGCCTGGGAAATACCAAGGATCAGAGGGACCTTGATGGTCTTGTACACTGGTCCCTTAAAGTATCAGCAGAGGTGGATAAAGTGGTTAAGAATGCATATGGTATACTTGCCTTTATTAGGCTGAAGTTTAGATTACATTACATTACAGTGTGGAAACAGGCCCTTCGGCCCAACAAGTCCACACCGACCTGCCGAAGCGCAACCCATCCATACCCCTACATTTACCTAACACTACGGGCAATTTAGCATGGCCAATTCACCTAACCTGCACATCTTTAGACTGTGGGAGGAAACTGGAGTACCCGGAGGAAACCCACGCAGTCACGGGGAGAACATGCAAACTCACACAGTCAGTTGCCTGAGGCGGGAATTGAATCCAGGTCTCTGGCGCTGTGAGGCAGCAGTGCTAACCACTGTGCCACCGTGCCGCCCACAAAGCATACAGTCTAAGAGCAGGGAGGCTATGCAGAAACTGTTTCAAAAAATTTGTTTAGGCCACAGCTAAAGTATTGTGTGCAGTTCTGGAATCTGCAATATTGAAGGGATGCGATAGCACTGGAGAGAGTGCAGAGGAGATGCGTAAGATGTATAAAACTACGTGAAACATAGATAGGATAGACAGGAAGAAAGTTTTCCCCTGATGGTGGGATCAGAGTCCACATCTAAATGCTTCTTAACTGTTATAAGGGTTTCTGCCACTACCACCTTCACAGGCAGAGAGTTCCAGATTCCTACCAGCCTTTTTCTTTACATCTCCACTAATCCTTTTGCCCCTTACCTTAAATCTATGCCCTTTGGTCACTGATACCTCCAATTATTTCCTTTCTCAATTTGCTCTGCTCTAAGGAACACAACCCCAGTCTATCCAATCTGTCTTCAGCATTGAAACTCTATCGCCCAGAAGCATCCTGGTAAATTTACTCTGCACCACCCTCTCCAATGCCAATTCTGTAATAAAAGCAAATTACTGCAGATGCTGGAATCTGAAACCAAAAAAGAGAAAATGCTGGAAAATCTCAGCAAGTCTGGCAGCACCTGTAAGGAGAGAGAAGAGCAGAAGTTTCTAGTCTAACTGACCCTTTGTCAAAGTTAAAAAAAGGAGAAATAGGGTGGTATTTATACGAGGCTGATAGATGGTGAGTCATGGCTCCAGAAGCAAAGGTAGCAATAAAGAGGTGATAATGACAGTGCATAGAGAGATTATAGGGAGATTAGGAGCTGTGAATGACCAAGGCTGAAGCCAGTGCTATGTGACAAAATATGTGGGGGATGGGGGGGATGGGTGAAGCAGAGGCAAAATGGAAAACAGGGGAGAATTGTAGCAAAGGGGGAAGAGGAGAGGAAAAAGGTGATGAGAGAGTGGGGAGTAAGAGAAAGAGAGACAATCAAGTAATTTTATTTTATTTATCCCTTTTTAAATATTTTTTTCACTGTTTTTTACCTCTTATTTCTTATTAAGAAGGGCTTATGCCCGAAACATCGATTCTCCTGTTCCTTTGATTGCTGCCTGACCTGCTGCGCTTTTCCAGCAACACTCTTTCTCTTATCTATACCTACAACATTACTGGGACAATCGATAGGATGGGTGCATCTTGATTTTCTAATTGTATTACCACGTCAGATTATAAATTATCGCTGACATTTTGCATACATTTGTTCCCAGTCTGTTGTTGTGCTTTTCCCACCTTCCATAAACTGGAGAGCATCTAAAATTTTGTTGCTTGTACCTTGACTTGCTGCAAGACCTTTTTGCCATTCATTGCGGTGCTCGCTGACTTACATTGGCATCCACATCAGCAATGCCTCAGTTTTAAAACTGCTATCCATGTTTGAACCATCTTCATGGTCTCACCCCTCCCTAGCTTTGAGAAGTCCTCCAGTCTGACAGCTTTCTGAGATCTCTGCTATTCCAGGTCTGCACTCTTGACCATCCTTGACTTTATTCATCTCCAATGTTGCAGGCTAAGCTCATGAATTCCTTCTCTAATCCTCTCTGTCTCTCGACGAGGCTTTCCTCTTTAAAGATGTTCCTGAAAACCTACTGCTTTGACTGAACTTTTAGCCACCTGTCTGATATGATACATGGCTCATTGTAAAATTTCCTTTGGTATAACTGTATTGATTGTAACAAGGTCAGCCAGATGGCCTCATAGAATATGTGTTCCCTGATTGGGGCTGGTCCAATCAGGGAGTCCTGGCTGACAGATAAAAAGTGGAGTGCCAGAGATTCAAACACTCTGGGTGCTGATTCTGATGAGGCTCTGCCGGAGTCAAAGGCTTTCCACGTGTAAATAAAAGGTGACTTGGAGACAGGATACCGGCCTCTGTGGAGTTATTTCAATAACAGAGAGTAGGAGCAAGAGTAGGCCATTCAGTCCTTTGATCCCACTCTGTCATTCAATATGATCATGGTTGATCCCAGAGTAAGTAATGTGGAGGCTATCCAAAGATTCCGTTAACACAACTCTCTATGAAAAATAAATCACTGGCAATTTCTTTTTCATCCAACTCAATGTCCAGTTCCCACTTTTGCCTCATACGCTTTGGTCTCTTTAAGCTTAAGTACTTTATCTAATGCCTTCTTGAAAACATTCAATGCTATGGTGCTATAAAAATGCAAATTATGATTACTGCTGTTGTTGCACTTAATATGAAGTCATTTTGACCATGAGGATCAGGCAGCAAACGCTTTGAGTACAGCAGTTAGGGTTACATCGATTTTCAGAGATTTTGTCACATAAACTGAAGTGTTTCAAGAAAATTAAAAAAGAAAATGCATTAGTTTTAAAATGCCTTTGATTGGTTGTCTTCACAGCAGGACTTCTGGTCCAGGTCAATTCCCACCCACCCAGTGGTATGGTATATAATGTGTTCAAATATGTTATATAGCTATATGAGATTAATTCTTAATTCCTGGAACTAGCAAAAACCAACAGGAGTGGAGATAGGGCTGTAACATTGTAGTTCCAATCTCCTCTTCTTGTATTAGATGGAGATAAAAACCTTTTGTCCATTCATAGGATTTTGCGTATAGCACACATTCAGCTGGAAGATTTTATTTACTGCAGCCATATCCTCAAAGGCATATCATGGAAGGTAATGAAGATGTGGGATGAAACTAAGTGGAAGAGAAGGTTCTGTGTGACAAAATCTCCAAGATTATTACAGGGGTACTGGATTATGGGGGTAAAGTGAAGGCAATGAAGCCTTTGATCAGCCGTGATCATATTGACCAATGGATCTTGACTCTGATCTCCAGCATCTGTAGTTTTCATTTTCTCCAGATTGAACAATGTGGCAGGCTGAATGGGCTGAATGGCCTACTCCTGCTTCTTTGTTTGTTATATGTGTAACCAGAATTGGAAGTGCTAGCTGCCCAAATTCAGAGCTAATGATGCTCCATCCCAATGGAAATGACTCCATACTATGTGAAACAAAACTAATAACAACTTGCATTTACACAGCAACCTTTCACACAGAACAGTTTATAGGAGCCTTGCCAAAAAAGAAAATCTGACACCAACCCACTGAAGGAGATGGCAGGACTCCAGGTGGCCAAAAATCCGATCAAAGTGGCAGGCTTTGAGGAACATCTTTCAAAGAGGGAAGATGTGTAGGGAGACTGAGAGGTTTAGCAAAGGAATTCATGAACTTGGGAAACAATATATCTGCTCCCCCACAGGAAATACTTGAACTCGGGTTTGCTTCCTTACAGACATAAATCTTTATTATGGGCTGTAAGCAACCAGCAAAGATCTTACTGAACAGGTTCAAGGAGTTAAATGGTATACCCATATATTCCTTTTGTTACCAAGTTGTTACAGGTTAAGAGATGTCCTACATTACTGAGCAGTTTGATCTGAGCAAAGGAAAAGCAGGTTATCATTTTGATCTGTGCTCAATGTCTGGAATAATCCAGCTCTGGTGAAAGGACTGCTAATGAAACACTAATTTATCTTTTCCATCTCATAGATCTTTTCTCCATACTGATTGACCTATGTGCTTCCAGTGTTTCCTGACTTAATTACATAATTTATATTTTCAATTGCATTCACTTCAAAGTGGTTGAAGAAAATCTTCCTGGCCATGTTGAAGTCTTTATCAAGAGATTTGGACTTAGAGATAAGACACATTTGTTTTAATGCTATTTTTATACAAACTTAGATGAATACAGTTATTGCATTAAACACTTAAATGTCATTGCTGTATTTATGTTCTGTTCCACTTCTCAGCAGTCCAATGTCATGGTTAACCTAAATAAATCAGAGAACTAATTGACTCAAAGTGGGACATTTCTAAACCAATATATTCCAGGATCCTTGACAGCTAAAAATGTAACACTAAGGGACCAAAGTGAGCAGAGTGCTTAATAAGTAGGTCATGAATATATGACATGGGAGAATATAACTAGGGTGGCTTTTATACAGAAACTGTGCTGCATGTTTAAAAGGTTTCACTGCTGTTGCAATTTTGTTTTATTAAAATAAACCCTGAATTACTTCCATGCATCTGTGTTCACTGGCTCAGGTCGCAATCTGCATATATAACAGACGCTGGCTCCCCAGGCACATTCACTATGAGGAAGACTAGGGGAAACAGAAGCTGATCATTTCAGGTACATAATCATCACTGACATGCATTCCTGTGTTTATCATCACTCACTCTCGGGTAGCTGTTCCTGAGGTGTGTCATTGTATCACTGAGCAGGCTGACTGGAAAATATTTCGGCTCCCTCTCAAGTTTTATTGGCCAATTGATCCAGACAATGTCTGTTCTGCTGTTGCCTGGTGGAAGCTAAGTAGTTGACAACTCCCAGACCTACATTATTGCTTTGCTGAGTGAGTCATTGGGACACTGAGACGAGTGACTTGCTGTAACCGGTTTTGATTCATGTGCGGTGATTCGTGAGCATGAATCTGCAGTTTACTTTGTTCTGATGTAGTTTTGTTAAGCTAATGCACTCATGTTAACCCATCAGCTGCTGAACTCCTTTGAAAATTGGCCTAGTCAATCCTTCACAACTGCATCAGCTGGGACTAGTTCCTTAATGAATTGTCTTACCTTGAATGCCATAAACTTGTGGTACGGTTTTGGAGCCCATGCGTAGACTTCAACAGAATTCTTCAGAGCAACCACCAGGAATTTTATTCTTTCATACTTAACTGTTAACAAAGGACCAAACAGCTTAATGTAGTGCTAAGCCATTCTGGAGTCAGTATTGTTCGATACCTCAAAATACCACAGATAAACAGATCACAAAATTATTGTTATCGATATTCAGAAACAATTTAATCACGCTGCCCAGATCTAAGCTGCCCTTGTACTCAAGCAGTTCATTATTCAATAAAAGCAAACCATTGTGGCTGCTGGAAATCTGAAACAAACACAGAGAATGCTGGAGAAACTCAGCAGGTCTGTCAGTATCTGTGGAGAGAGAGAGAGAAACAGAGTTCATAGAATCCCTACATTGTGGAAACAGGCCCTTCGACCCAACAAGTCCACACTAACCCTCCGAAGAGTAACCCACCCAGGACCATTTCCCTACCCTATTATCCTATATTTACTCCTGACTAAGACACCTAACCTACACATCCCCGAACATTATGGGCAACTTAGCATGGCCAATGCACCCGTGCACATCTTTGGATTGTGGGAGGAAACCGGAGCACCCGGAGGAAACCCACGCAGGCACGGGGAGAATGAGCAAACGCCTGAAGCTGGCGTCCCTGGCACTGTGAGGCAGCAATGTTAACCACTGAGCCACTGCGTTGCCCCCCAAATTAACCTTTTGAGTCTAGTATGACTCTGGACTTGAAACATTAACTCTATTTCTCTCTCCACAAGTGTTTCCAGACCTGCTGAGTGTCTTTGCTATGAGGTACTTATTTAATGAGCCTGTCAATTCAACCGTGTTCCCTGGCAAATCTCTGTCTCAGGCTTGCTGCAGTGCTCCAGCGAAGCCCAGCATAACCTGAAAGAACAGCACATCATTTTCCGCTCGAACTCAATGTTCAATAATTTTAGGGCTTCAGCATCTTCTTCCATGTCCTTACGTGAATCCTTACATAGCAGGCGTGAACATCACATGGGCTGGACATCATGTGCGCTGCTGCAACACCCAACCCATTGTCAGCCACTAATGGTCCTCAATAGCTGCTTTTCTTTCTCCCTGGCTCAACATTATCCATTCCTTTGTCTGCCTCAGTGCTGTTTTCTCTCTCTCTCTCTCTCTCTCTCTGGGCTCTATTGTTTAGTCCCTCCCCTCCACACCCCTATTTTCAGTACATATACCAACCTTTTCCTTGCTATCATCAGTTCTAAAGAAGGGACACTGGGCCTGAAATATTCACTCTGTTTTCTCTCCACAGATGAATGCTATACCAATGTTGAGTTTCTGCAGCTTTCTCTGTTTTTAATTCATTTGCTCAATGACACTTCATTGGAATTCAGCTTTTTTTGGGAATTCATGCTCAGCACACCTGTGGTCAATGCTGCAGCCAGTCACTAAACTAATTTCTCAAACAGGATTCAGGCAAGTACCATGCCAGACAGTTTCTGCACTTTGAAAATCCACTGATGAGCTCGCCCTATCCAACAGGGTAGGTGGGATATTCCCAAAGTAGAAGGAATGTTTCATATTGAATTGTTCAGATTTCTAAGCCATTATTAGTGAACTCACTGCTGCATACACCATAAGACCAGAGACATAGGAGCAACCATTCGATCATGGCTGTTATGTTTTCAGCCGCATTTTCCTGCCTCCACATTACAAACCTCGATCCCCTGACAAATTAAGAACCTATCTACCTCTGTCTTAAATACACTTAATGACTTGTGTTCCACAGCCCTCTGCGGCAATGAGTTCCACAGATTCACCACCTTCTGGCTGAAGAATGTCCTCCTCAAATCTATAGAGCTACAGAGTCATCCAGCATGGAAATAAACCCTTCAGTCCAACTAATCCATGCTGACCATGGTCCCAAACTAAACTAGTCCCATTTGCCTAAGTTTGGCCCATATCCTTCTGAACCATTCCTAAACTTGTCCATATGTCTTTTAAATGTTGTAATTGTGCCTGCATTCACCACTTCCTCTGGTAATTCATTCACATAACGAGCCAACCTTTGTGTAAAAAGTCACCCCCATGACCTTTTTAAACTTTTCTCTCTCACCTTAAAAATATTTCCCCTAGTTTTGAACTCAGGAAAAGACCCTTGATAGTGGCCTTATCTATGCCCCTCATGATTCTCTAAGCCTCTAGAAGGTCAACCCCCTCCCAACCTCCTACACTCCAGTGAAAAATATCCAGCCTACTGAGCTACATTTATAACTCAAACTTTTCATTCCCAGCAACATCCTGGTAAATCTTTTCTGAACCCTCTCTAATTTAATAATATCCTTCCCAGAGCAGGGTGACCAAAACTGCACACCATACCGCAGAAGAGGCCTCACCAATAACCTCAACATGACGTCCTGTTCTAAACTCCTAAGCTACCATTAATTGTATATATGTCCTGTCCTTGTTTGTTTTACCAAAATGCAATACCTCGCATTTATCCAAATTAAACTCAATCTGCTATTCCTCAGCCTAATGACCCAACTGATCAAGATCGCTTTGTAATCTTCACTGTCCACTATACCATCAATTTTGGTGTCATCCCTTCACTTTGAAGCTGAGCCCTTAGGTCCTCGTCTCTCCCACTACTGGAAACATCTTCACTCCCTCCACTCTATCCAGGCCTCTCACTTCAATCAGATACTCCTTATCCTTCTAAACAACATTGGATATAGACCCAGAGTCCTCAACTGCTCCTCATATGACAAGCCCTTCATCCCAGAGATCGTTCTTGTAAACCCCCTCTGGACCCTTCCTATCCCAGCACATCCTTCCTCAGATATGTGGCCCAAAACTGCTCACAGTATTCCAAATGCGATCTGACCAGAGCCTGATACAGCCTCAGCAGTATATCTCTGCTGTTATATTCTTGGCCTCTCGAAATGCATTTGGCTTTGGATCAGAATCGTGCGGCACCAAAGATAACCAAGTGAGTCCAATGTGCCTGTGCCAGCTCTTAGAAAGAGATACAAATCTAACCTGAATGGCAAAGGTGACATGAAGGAAAACTCATTTGCCAAGTGAGTTTGCTATGATTCAGAATTCATGATCTTATCGGCAAACTCAACTGTGGGAATTTGAATAATCACTTGAAGGAAAATGTTGCAGGCCTGAGGTGGGGCCTGGCACCGATTGAATAGCTTTCCTAGTGAGCTAGTGTGATGAGGAAACCACCCTACATCAGGGCTGTAACTGTTCAGGCTACTCCCACCAACCTAGGTCTCTCTCAGAACCCTGAAGAAGATTCTTTTGGAAGTGTATAGCCAGCTCCCCTTCGAAAATTGCTTGTGAATCTGTTTCTGTCATCTGCTCGAGCAGTACCATCAAGAGTAACGTGTGGTATTAAAAGTGCTCTTGAAATAATTTTCCCATCATTGTACCATTAAAGCCAGTGTGGTGAATACCAGAGTGCAAACCAGAGAGTATTAAAATGTAGTGATGAGGTAAACTGCTTTTTCACAGCAGAGACACAACTAGTGCTAGTTTAACTTGAGGGTCATCATGCCTTGGGTGAGGGGAGATGTTGAGGAGGTGGGATTCTTCATGGCAATCTCAGCCAGTGCAGGAATTGAACTCACACTGTTGGCATCACTCTGCATGACAAACCAGCTGACCAGCTAACTGACCCCTGTATGCAATGTTATTCTTTGCATGAATTAAGCATGACAAAAGCAAAGCTTTTCATACTTTGAACCCATTTCTACCAGTCACAGCCAGCAATGGTTGTACAGAGGTCCACTTAGTACAATTTGTATTTCTGGATTTAGGATACACAGCATCACATCTCAAAAAGAGAAAATACAACAATCCTTTACAAAGACATTTTAGATCAGTCAATGTTCTACTTTCCAAGAATGCAATACTTACCAACTTTATAGTGAACACAGCCTTCCAAATCTCCAACTGAGACCCAGCCGTGCTTTTTCTCTACTTCCGGATCATTGCGCAAAATCTTGTTTCTGAGCCATGACAGGTAGTAAACCCGCAATTTGTTCTTTTTCCCTGTGGGACAGAACATCACATCAATGAACACTTCAGCCCTGAGGCTGACCTGCATTTTACAAATGGAATGACAAGACACATACCAAAGGGATTCCTCACTGAAGGACCAGTGCTTGTATATCGGAGGGGAAGTGCAGGCGAAGGGAAGTGACTGATTTCTTCCTGTGTGACAGAATGATGACCAAGGAAGGTCTACTGAGCATCTTTTGGATTTGTATTCTAAATACAAATCTCCAGAATTTCTTGTGAACTTGATCCTGTGTGTGACAACGATCATGAATCCAGACCTTTCAGAACCACGGTGGCGCAGTGGTTAGCACTGCTGCCTCGCAGCGCCAGAGCTGTATTCTTCTATGTTCTATGTTCTATGTTCTATGAGACCCAGGTTCAATTCCCGCCTCAGGCGACTGACTGTGTGGAGTTTGCACGTTCTCCCCGTGTCTGCGTGGGTTTCCTCCGGGTGCTCCGGTTTCCTCCCACAGTCACAAACATGTGCAGGGCCAGGTGAATTGGCCATGCTAAATTGCCCGTAGTGTTAGGTAAGGGTAAATGTAGGGGTATGGGTGGGTTTCGCTTCGGCGGGTCGGAGTGGACTTGTTGGGCCGAAGGGCCTGTTTCCACACTGTAATGTAATCTAATTCAACCAGGAGTAAACAAAATCGGTTTGACGGCACGAGACAGAGGGTGGTGGTAGAAGGTTGTTTCTCGGACTGGAGGCCTGTGACCAGCGGTGGTCAACAGGGACTAGGGCTGTGTCCACTTTAGTTTGTAATTTATACCAATGATTTGGGTAAGAATTTAAGGAAGTATAGTTGATAAGTTTGCAGATGACACAAAAATTGGTGTTATAGTCGACAATGAAGGTTATCTAAGATTACAAAGACCTCATGATTAGTTGGGCCAATGGGCTGAAAAGTGGCAGATGGAGTTTAATTTGTATAAATGCAAGGTATTGCATTTTGGTACAACAAACAAGGGCAGGACCTATACAGTTAATGGTAGAGCCCTGGGCAGTATTGTTGAACAGAGAGATCTAGGGATCTAGGTACATGATTTTTTGAAAGTTGCATCACAAATAGACAGGGTGGTTAAGAAGGCATTTAGCATGCTTGCCTTCATTGCTCAGACCTGTGAGTATAGTAGAAAGTGAGGACTGCAGATGCTGGAGATCAGAGCCAAAAAATGTGTTGCTGGAAAAGCGCAGCAGGTCAGGCAGCATCCAAGGAGCAGGAGAATCGACGTTTCGGACATAAGCCCTTCTTCATTCCTGGAGCATAGGGTGTTGAGGGGTGACGTTAAAGAGGCTTATAAAATCTTTTTTACACAGAAGGTGATTCTTATGTGGAATGAACTACCTGAGGAAGTGGTAGGTGCAGATACAATTACAACATTGAAAAGATGTTTGGACAGGTACATGAATAGGAAAAGTTTAGAGGGATATGGACCAAATGTAGGTAAATGGGACTAGTTTAGTTTGGGAAACCTGGTCGGCATGGATGAGTTGGACCAAAGGGTCTGCTTCTGAGCTCTATTACAGGAAATTGAGACACAAATGGAGCAATTTATGTGGCATGGTGAACTGAGTGTATCAGTTCACTTGGGGAGTCCACGTCAGTGTAACAGCTCCCATTTTCACATAAAAATTGTTGTCTGGGGCTATGAAGAGGCTTCCATGTTCTTTCCATCACATGGCTCATCAGGAACATCTCCCACTCTTGCAACTTGTATGCTGGAAGGATTAGGAAAGGATGCTCAATACACGTTCCTTGACTAGCAAGTGCTTGAGTGGGACTTCAACCTGGAGTTTGTGGCTCTGAAGCAGGGATGCTAATCCGTTGTCATCAAACCTCACAGTGACAGTGCTGAGTGAATCATACCAAAGGGTAAACACAGCGGATGGTAAAGTAAACAGAGATAAGGCGTCCACTTAGTTGAAAGCAAATGAATGGATCTATCTATTGAGTATTGTAAATGATTGACCAACAATTTTAGTGCATTGCACAGGCAAACAGCATAAATCAGCATCCAATCCTGTACTCTCAGGTTTCAATATTATTTTGGTCTGTAATTTGATGGTGTCAGGACCAGAGACAATATCCAACCAAATAAAAACTAGTATTCACATTTACCTAGTAAAACTGCTCTGCAATTACTAAAATTGTGACCTTGCTGTTCTGTATTTGGCAATGTGGGTGGCAGAGTAGCTCAGCGGTTAACACTGCTGCCTTTACAGTGCAGGGAGATCCAGGCTCGATTCCAGACTTGGGTGGCTATCGGTGTGGAGTTTGCATGTATCCCCGTTTCTGCCGGATGCTCACAGCTTTGCTCCCATGGTCCAAAGATGTGTGGGTTCAGTGGATTGGCCATGGGAAAGTGGGCAATGTGGGTGATATGGTTGGGGTCCAGGAGGGATGCTCTTCGGAGGGTGGGTTCAGACTCAATGATCCGAATGGCCTCATTCTGCACTGTCGGGATTCTATGATGTGAATTCAGTACTAGGTTGAGAGGCATCACCGAGGAGCACCTTGAGGGTGGATGTGTGAATACTCAACAATCATGGGCTACGTGGGAACCAATGACGGGTAAAAAAAAGGGGCGTGACCTCCAAAGCCTTTTAAAAACAGAAATGGCTGGAAAAACTCAGCAGGTCTGGCAGCATCTGTGGAGAGAGAAACAGAGTTGACATTTAGAGTCGACCGATGCTTCTTCAAAGCCTTTTAATAACAATTCTGGTTTGAGTAATTGAATTGATTTGAAATGAATTGAATTTATTGTCAGGTGTACTGAGGCACAGTGAAAAGCTTTGTCTTGCGAGCCATACAGGCAGATCACAGTTAAGTAGCATGGATAGTAAATATTGGTAAACCCTAAATAACACGTAAATAATAGATATTAATATAGGTTTGAGAGAACTGCAAAACTCATTCTTATCTCAACTATCAGAATTGTATTCACTCGCAGGGATTTGGTTCATTATTGCTGTGTTATCACAGTAACTAGTAACTTCTACACAGTAAGACTGATTTCCAAATGGCTGCAAATACAATACAGAATAACCTCGGTTATTCGAGTATCAATTATCCGAATTTTGAATCATCCGAACAAGATCTTAAGGTCCCTGTACATACAAGTATGCTTTAATGAGTAATTAATTTCAAATATTTACTCAAGAGGTGACGTTAGAGTTAAATCTTCACTTTTTATAAAAACATTCTCCGATACTTATTCTCCTCGTGGACAAACAAGAACAACATGTGCAAGCCTGAGCTGTGCGCTCTAACAGCAGGATCAAGATCCCGTTGTAATCTGAGGTAACGTTCTTCACTTCCACTACACCTCTAGTTTGGTGTCATCTGCAAACTGACTAATTATACCACTTATGTTCACATCCAATTCATTTATATAAATGACGAAAAGTAGTGGACCTAGCACCGATCCTTGTGGTACACCACTTGTCCACTGATAATTGAGGTTGTTCTTTAAATAGTCAAGTTGAATCTTGACCAGATGGGCCAATGGGCTGAGAAGTGGCAGATGGAGTTTAATTCAGATAAATGCGAGGCACTGCATTTTGGGAAAGCAAATCTTAGCAGGACTTATACACTTAATGGTAAGGTCCTAGGGAGTGTTGCTGAACAAAGAGACCTTGGAGTGCAGGTTCATAGCTCCTTGAAAGTAAAGTCGCAGGTAGATAGGACAGTGAAGAAGGCGTTTGATATGCTTTCTTTTATTGTTCAGAATATTGAGTACAGGAGTTGGGAGGTCATGTTGCAGCTGTACAGGACATTGGTTAAACCACTGTTGGAATACTGCATGCAATTCAGGTCTCCTTTTTATCAGAAGGATTTTCTGAAACTCAAAAGGGTTCAGAAAAGATTTACAAGGATGTTGCCAGGGTTTGGAGGATTTGAGCTATAGGGAGAGGTTGAATAGGCTGGGGCTGTTTTCCCTGGAGCGTTGGAGGCTGAGGGGTGATCTTATAGAGATTTAAAATCATGAGGGGCATGGATAGGGTAAATAGACAAAGTCTTTTCCCTGGTGTGGGGAGCCCAGAACTAGAGGGCATAGCTTTAGGTGAGAGGGGAAAAATATAAAAGAGACCTAAGTGGCAACATTTTCACACAGAGGTGGTACATGTATGGGATGTGATGGAGGCTGGTACAATTGCAACATTTAAGAGGCATTTGGATGGGTATATGAATAGGAAGGGATTGGAGGGATATGGGCTGGGTGCTGGCAGGTGAGACTAGATTGGGTTGGGATATCTGGTCAGCATGGATGGGTTGGACCAAATGGTCTGTTTCCATGCTGTACATGGCTCTATGACAAAATAGGTAAAAACAATGACTGCAGATGCTGGAAACCAGATTCTGGATCAGTGGTGCTGGAAGAGCACAGCAATTCAGGCAGCATCCGAGGACAGGCAAAATCGACGTTTTGGGGAAAAGCCCTTCATCAGGAATAAAGGCAGAGAGCCTGAAGCGCTGATGAAGGGCTTTTGCCCGAAACGTC
>NC_057724.1:69008817-69038462 GCF_004010195.1 Chiloscyllium plagiosum
CCAAGAGCTGAGTCAACAAGAATGGAAACTATGTGGAGGAAATATATAATTGTTTTTGTTTTAGCTAAAATTGTATGCCAGCGTGAAACGTGATTGCAAAACAATGGTAGATATTATGGGCAAACACTATCCCCTTGACTTGTCCGGACTTGTCCGACCTGCCCAGCTCCTTTTCCACCTATCCACTCCACCCTCTCCTCCCTGACCTATCACCTTCATCTCCTCCCCCACTGACCTATTGTACTCTATGCCACTCTCTCCCCACCCCCACCCTCCTCTAGCTTATCTCTCCACGCTTCAGGCTCTCTGCCTTTATTCCTGATGAAGGGCTTTTCCCCAAAACGTCGATTTTGCCTGTCCTCGGATGCTGCCTGAATTGCTGTGCTCTTCCAGCACCACTGATCCAGAATCTATGACAAAATAGTTCTACTGAACCAAAAACTGCCCTCTCAATAGAGAGAGACAATTGGTGGTATAACACTCCATAAAGGATGGACATTAATTACTGTATGCTGTTTATTAACTCTGCTTTCTCCCCACAAATGCTGCCTGATCTGCTGAGTCTTGCCAGCAAGTTCTGTCTCTGTATTCTATTTAAATTACCATAAGCTGTTGTGTTATGCCTATAAGCTAACATGCAGCATATCTTTAAAAAACATGCTCTTAATACCATCACTGTGCAAGAAAGCATTTAAAAACACTTAACATGAGGATAAAAGGTCATGGCTGTTAACTGGGGCCAATTTTATTTCATATTAATTCAAGGGATGTGGTCTTTACTGGCTAGGCCAACATTTATCAATCATTATTAGCTGCCCTTGAGAAGATGGTGGTGAGCTACATTTGTGAACTGCTGCAGTCCATTTGCCGTAGGTAGATCCACATTATTGAGGAAGGAATTCCAGGATTTTGACCCAGCGACAGAGAAGGAATGGCAAAATATTTCCAAGTCAGGTTGGTGTGTGGCTGAGAGAGGAACTTGTAGGGGTTGGTGTTCCCATGTATTTGCTGCCCTTGTCCTTCTAGATGAAAGTGATCATGGCTTTGGAAAGTGCTGTCTAAGGAGCCTCGATGAATTTCTGCCATGCATCTTGTGGATAGCACACACTGCTGCTCACGTGCATTAATGGTGAAGGGAGTGAAAGTTTGCGGATGTGCTGCCAATCAAGCGGGCTGCTTTGTCCTGGATGATTATTGTAGCTGCATCCATCCAGGTACATGGGGAATATTCCAACACACTCTGACTTATGCCTTGTAGACAGTGGGCAGGCATTGGGAAATCAGGGGTTGAGTTACTCACAACAAGAGTCCAAGCCTGCTCTCGTAGCCCACAGCATTTATATGGCATGACCAGTTCACGTTCTGATAAATGCTAACCCCCAGGATGTTGATGTGGGGGACTCAAGGCACGACACTCTAAAGGGAATACACCACTGCTCATAGATGAGTAGCATAATATTAGCCTAGACACAGAAGTGTCTATGACTGTAATACATGTGTGTGGCATGAACTGTAATAAACATCTGCTGAATCTTATAGTCCAATACAACCCACATCTAACCCTTATATTACAAGAGTATTGCCACAACAGTTCCAAATGTCCTCCTGGACGCAGAAGCCATGACACATTGGCGGATCTTTCTGGACAAGAATTGACATTTACTTTACTGTGTTCCTAATGCAGCATCTGAGTGGCACAGTGATGCTGAGCCTGTGGTTTGTAGCCCCACCAGCTGGTCAAAGTGCAACATTACAGATCAGGTGGAATGCAAACTGATTGCACAAAAAGAACAAAACAGCAGCGTTTCCTTTAATATTTAACTTGCAAATTTCAAGCAAATTTATTTCAGAATGACAGTTTATATTAAAAGGTACTCCAACCAGAAAGGTTTAGCTGATGCCAAAATATTGCTGCGACACACTCGAGACATCAAACTCTGTTAACTGTATGCTTGAAAAGGCAGCTGCCAGAGGTCTGCCAAGTCATGGTGAGTGATTCTCGTTCAATTGCATCAAGTAATTCTTGGAAGCATACTCTTGTAACGCGACTGAAAGACAGGATTTTTAAAAAAGTGGGGGGGGGGGTTGGAATAGATACAGCGAAAATGGCAGCGTTCAACTCAATGTTTCTGTCAAGTTTGAATCTATGATGTAGTGAGTTCTCTGGATTAGTATCATATTGCTCTAAGGATGGAGCCTTTTGTTCACAGAGTTGGTGCTTGGATGCTGGCACCCTACAACCCTGTATTCTACTTTACTGACAATGTGGCGCCCTATCCACCTGACACTCTAATTTACTGGCAATGTGGCACACTACCAACCCTGCATCCCACTTTACTGGCAATATTGCACCCTACCCACCCTCCATCCTACTTTACTGGCAATATGGCACCCTACCCACCCTCCATCCTACTTTACTGGCAATATGGCACCCTACCAACCTTGCATCCTACTTTACTGGAAATATGGCACCCTACCAACCTTGCATCCTACTTTACTGGCAATGTGGCACCCTACCCACCCTCCATCCTACTTTACTGGCAATGTGGTGTCCTACCCACCTGGCACTATGTTTTACTGGCAATGTGATGTCCTACCCACCTGGCACCATGTTTTACTGGCAATTTGGTGTCCTACCCACCTGACTCTACTTTAATGACAATGTGATACCCAATGCACTGGGTTACCTAACCTACCAGCAATGTTGTACTCGACTGAGCTGGCACCCAGCTTTACTGGCAATGTTGTACCCTATCTACCTGACATCCTAACTCTTTAACAATCCGACACTTACTTGACATAGCTAACCTTTCAGAGCAGCTGTCAAACATGCTGGTGGATGTTTAAATCAGTGTTGCTGATGCTCAGAAGTAGAGTGAGCATCAACAAAGACTGATAGAAAAAAACAAAGTCAAAGTGGTGAACGAGACCCACTGGTTGAAGCCTAGTGCTTAGGAAAGGAGCAAGAGAGAAAGCAGGGAACTACAGATCTGTCAGCCTTACATCAGGAGCGGGGAAAATGCAAGATACTACCAGAAAGGACATGATAAATTGGCACTTGGATCAAAATGATGTGACGGGACATATTCAGCATGAATTTGTGAATGGAATCATCAGAACAGTAGCTTGGTGATTAGCATTGCTGCCTCACAGCACCAGAGACCCAGCCTCAGGAGACTGTCTGTGTGGAGCTTTCACATTCTCCCCGTGTCAGTGTGGGTTTCCTCAGGGTGCTCCAGTTTCCTCCCACAATCCAAAGATGTGTAAGTTAGGTGAATTGGCCATGCTAAATTGCTCATAGTGTTCAGTGATTTGCAGGCTAGTGGGTGAGTCATGGAAAATGCAGGGTTACAGGGATGGGATAGGGGGAGTGAGTCTGGGTGTACTCAATGGGCTGAATGGCCAGCTTCCACACTGTAGGGATTCTATGATTTGGAATAATTTGAGGTTGTTTCTAACAAAATTGATTGATGGGAGTCTATGGTCACTGAATAGTTGGATATTTAGAAGGCTTTTGATAAGATTCACCAAGGGATATTGGTTAGCAAAACCAAAAATTGAAGAGCTTATGCTCAAAACATCGACTCTCCTGCTCCTCGGATGCTGCCTGACTGCCACAATTTTTGACTCTGATCTCCAGCATCTGCAATCCTTATTTTCTCCTAAAATCAAAAACTCTCTCTGTAAACTACAAATGAAGCCCAGAATGATGAATATATTTCATTCCTGGATTTAGTAAGGGGAGGTCGTGCCTGACAAACCTGTTAGAATTCTTTGAAGAGGTAAGAAGTAGGTTAGACCAGTGGATATTATCTACCTAGACTTCCAAAAGGCCTTTGGATAAGGTACCTCGCGGAGGGCTGCTGAGTAAGGTGAGGGTCCATGGTGTTCGAGGTGAGCTACTGGCATGGATTGAGGATTGGCTATCTGACAGAAGGCAGAGACTTGGGATAATAGGTTCTTTTTCAGAATGGCAGATAGTGACAAGCAGTGTCCCGCAGGGTCCAGTGTTGGGGCTGCAGCTGTTTACTTTATATATTAATGATCTGGATGAAGGGATTGGTGGCATTCTGGTGAAGTTCACCAATGATATGAAGTTAGATGGACAGGCAGGTAGTTCTGAGGAGGTGGGGAGGCTGCAGAAAGATTTAGGCAGTTTTGGAGATCAGTCCAAGAAATGAATGATGAAATTCAACGGGAGCAAATGCAAGGTCTTGCACTTTGGAAAAAAGAATACAGACATGGACTATTTTATAAACGGTGAGAAAATTCATAAAGCCAAAGTACAAAGGGATCTGGGAGCGCTAGTTCAGGATTCTCTAAAGGTTGACTTGCAAGTTGAGTCTATGGTTAAGAAAGCAAATGTAAGGTTGTCATCTATCTCAAGAGGGTTGGAATGTAAAAGAAGTGATGCGCTACTGAGACTTTATAAAGCTCTGGTTAGGCCCCATTTAGAATACTGTGTCCAGTTTTGCGCCCCACACCTCAGGAAGGACATACTGGCACTGGAGCGTGTCCAGCGGAGATTCACATGGATGATCTCTGGAATGGTAGGTCTAACATACGATGAACAGCTGAGGATCCTGGGATTGTATTCATTAGAGTTTAGAAGGTTGAGGGAAGATCTAATAGAAACTTACAAGATAATGTATGGCTTATAAAGGGTGGAAAATTATTTCTGTCAGACGGGGAGACTAGGACCCGTGAGCACAGCCTTAGAATTAGAGGGGGTTACTTTAGAATGGAAATAAGGAGACATTTCTTCAGCCAGAGAGTGGTGTGCCTGGGGAATTCATCGTCACAGAGTGCAGTGGAGGACGGGATGTTAAATGTCTTCAAGGCAGAGATTGATAAATTCTTAATCTCGCAAGGAATTAAGGGATATGGGGAGAGTGCAGGGAGGTGGCGTTGAAATGCCCATCAGCCATGATTGAATGGCGGACTGGAGTCAATGGGCCGAATGGCCTTATTTCCACTCCTATTTCTTATGATCTCATGGTCTTATTTATTTCCAACTATTGCTTTTTTTTAAAAAACTAGCTTTTCCATCTGGAAAAGTCCTTGGAAGCAAATGTTCAGGAACGGCTCCAGGCAAGAGTCAGTCAGATGGTCGGAGGGGGAGAGAAAGAAGACCCAAACGTGATGGAAGTAAGTTAATGCAATAACTTAAAAAGAACATCATTTGTTAATGCAGTGACCGAGGAAGGAAGAAAGTAGCAAGTAACTATAAAGAGAAGTCAGTGAGAAAGTCTACCATGTACCCTTCAAACTATCCTGAAATAGTGTACAGTAAAGTGTGTTTGAAGTATATTCATTGTTGTAATGTAGGGAAGAAAATTGAGAAAACACAAGTAGACAGAAGATCAAAGGAAAGTTTGCTGAGCAATTGTTATACACAAAACCGAAGGAAGGATGGTTAATGGGTGAGTTAATCAGTTAGGCAGGTGACCAGTAAACCGTTGGAACTACAAAGGTGGCAGTCACTTTCTTTGGAAACTAACACTACCCTCAGGATAAGAGGAATCGAAAGTCCAGCACAAACTGTGAAATAAGTGCAGAAACAAGTATCGAAAACCACGTAGACTAGCTTCAGGGAGGATGGGAAGGGGAGACAGTGCGTAGGATCAGGTCTGAAGCCAATTGCACTGCTAGAAGAATGAATGTTATCCCAAGTTGAATCAGAACTTATTGTATGGAAAAGATAGTGGGAACAGTTGGGATCATAATACAGAATCTGAAAATATTGGAAAAGGTTGGGAAGGCAGGATTAAAAGTGGATCCAGATCCCACTAGAGATTAGATTTCCTACAGTGTGGAAACAGGCACTTCGGCCCAACAAGTACACACCGACCCTCCGAAGAGCAACCCACCCAGACCCATTCACCTACATTCATCCCTGACTAATGCACCTAACACTATGGGCAATTTAACATGGCCAATTCACCTAACCTGCACATCTTTGTACTGTGGGAGGAAACCCACGCAGAGACGGGGAGAATGTACAAACTCCACACAGATAGTTGCCCAAGGCAGGAATTGAACCCAGTCCCTGGCGCTGTGAGGCAGCAGTTCTAACCACTGCACCACCGTGCCGCCCACAGATATCTACTGTCTGTCTCAGAAGGAAAAACCAGAGGAAATGACAGAACTGGTCTTGTCTGTCTTAGTATGGAAATTGAGTTCAGACCAAAAGTGATCTTATTGAAAGGTGGGAGGGTATGCAGCATTGTCCCTGGGAGAATTGGGTCGGGGGAGAGGGACGTTGCTGCCCAGAAAGTGTAAGGGCATCTTGAGATGGAAAGCTCCCTCAGAGGACGTGTGAACTTATGATGACTATTTCTGACCATAGCTGCCTGGCCAGGCCGCTGTTGTGAAGTGGGATTTACTCTGTAACCTGCCCAGTGGCCATCACTGTGACCCCATGGCAGGAGCATCTCTGAGGGACAGGGTGAGAAATAAAGGAGGTTTTCTTGGCGTCTCAGCGTACTGCTTGGCACTGCCAGGCTTGGTAAGATCCCGGCATTGTCACCAATCTGCCCCCAAGTCGCCAATTAATGACTAACTCTTTGCCGTCAGCTGTTGCCAACCCAACCTTTTCGATTTCAAACCTATTGTGCAAATTAATACCAGCTGAAAAGACTAGTGTGTAGTAACATTGCAGTAGTAATCTCAACTTTTTCTGGCCAGATTCATTAGAATATTAGTTTGGAAATTGTGGACAGAACACTCTCTCTTATGACAATGGTATGATTGACCTCAGCTCCTCATGCAAAGGAGAAGAAAAAACAAGCAAAGTGTCTGCTTCTCACAACATCTCCTTCAACAATCCCTTCCAAAAGCACAATCCCGACCCTCGCAAAGGACAAGTGCAATAGATGCATGGGAACATCACTCTTCACATTCCCCTCTAAGGGTGTGGTCCCCTCTTAGGGGTGGCACGGTGGCTCAGTGGTTAGCACGGCCACCTCACAACTGTCTGTGTGGAGCTTGCACATTCTCCCTGTGTCTGCATGGGTTTCCTCCAGGTGCTCTGGTTTCCTCCCACAGTCTAAAGATGTGCAGGACTGTTAGATTGGCCATGCTAAATTGCCCACAGCAATAGGTGCATTAGTCAGGGGTAAATGGGTCTGGGTGGGTTACTCTTCGGAGGGCTGGTGTGGACTTGTTGGGCCAAAGGGCCTGTTTCCACACTGTAGGGAATCTAATTGAAGTCCACACACAGCACCTGGAAATATATTGCCGATCCTTCACTGTTGCTGGGTCAAAATCCCGGAGCTCCTTTCCTATCAGCACTATGGGTCTACCTAACCTCCACAGCTACATTGGGTCAAGAAAATAACCACTGATCATCTTTTCAAGTGCATTTAGGGACTGGAAATGAATGCTGGTCTGGGAAGCACGTTCATGTTCCATGAACAAATCAAATACTCATAGAGTCAATGAGTCATAGAGTCATACAGCATGGAAACAGACCCTTTTGTCCAACTCATCCACGCTGACCAAGTTTCCCAAATTAAACCAGTCCTATTTGCCTGCATTTGACCCATAAACATTTTCTATACATTTACCGACTTCTTTCAGAACAATGTCAAATCTTACGATGAAGTGCTAATATTTATGAAAGGAATAAGAGAGCAAGCAGGAATCTAAAGACTTGGCAGCCTTACATTAGGAGTAGGGAAGATGCTAGAAACCACCAGAAAGGACATGATAAATGGACACTCGGATCAAAATGATCTGTTTGGACATGTTCAGCATGAATTTGCAAATGGAAAACCATTTGACAAATTTGGAGCTTTTTGAGGGTGTTACTCACAAAATCGATGGCCACTGAATACTTGAACTTTTAGGAGATTTTTGATCAGGTTCTCTAAGGGAATTTGGTTAACAAAATCAAAATTAATGGAATAGGAGGTAATACATGTGGCTAAGAGATTAAAAGGAAAAAAAAGTAGCAAGAAATGGGCCTTCTTCATTTTGTCAGTCTATGACGAATGGGATACTGCATTGGTCAGCATTTGGATCCCCAGCCGTTCATAGTATATATCAATACTTTGGACATGGGGGACAAACGCAACATTACCAGATTTGCAGATGATACCAAGCTAACTGGGAATGTGGGTTGTGAGGAAGATGCAAAGTGGTTTCAGGAGGATTTAGATGGGCTTATTGCTTGGGCCAGAAGATGGCAGATATGGAAGAATGTGAGGTTATCCACTTTGGTCAGAGGATCAGATGTGCAGATCATTTCATAAATGATAAGAGGTTGGAAAGTGTAGATGTACTAAGGGACTTAGATGTTCTTGTCAGTAAATCACCGAAGATTCAGATGAAGGTGCAGCAAGTTATTGTGTTCAGTTCTGGTCGCTTCATTATAGGAAGGATGTGGAAGCTTTAGAGAGAATGCAGAGGAGATCTACCAGGATGCGGTCTGGACTGGAGGGCATGTCTTATGAAGAAAGGTTGAGGGAGTTAGGACTTTTCTCATCGGAGCGAAGAAGGATGAGAGGTGACTTGCTAGAGGTGTGTAAAATGTTGAGAGGAACAGATAAAGTGCATAGCCAGAGACATTTTCCCAGGGTGGAAAGGCTATCACGAGGGGGCAAAGTTTTCAGGTGACTGGAGGAAGGTTTAGGGGAGATGTCAGAGGTCGGTTCTTGACACAGAGAGTGATGGATGCGTGAAATGCACTGCCAGCAGTGGTAGTAGAGTCAGAGACATTAGGGACATTTAAGTGAGTCTTGGATCGGCAGATGGAAGTTAGTACAATGAAGAGTATGTAGGTTAGTCTGATCTGAGAGTAGGATAAAAGGCCAGCACATCGAGGCCGAAGGGCCTGTAATTTGCTATACTATTCTATGTTCTACGTTATTATAAAGGCAAATAGAATATAAGTCTCAGTTGCAGGGAGATTTAAATTCAGGAGTTGGAAAATCTTGCTTCGATGAGTTTGAAACTTTGTTAGAGCACACCTCGAGGATCGTGTGCAAGTTTTCCTCCTAATTTCAGGAAAAACATTACTGCCACAGAGGGAGCACGGCAAAGGTTCACCAGATTTACTGCCAGGAATGGCAGGACTGTCCTTTGAAGAGAGACTGGGCAAGCTGGCCCCACATTCTCTGCAAGTTCAAAGACTGAGAGGTGATTTCTCTAAAACCTTCAGACTTCTTACAGGGGTAGACAGAGTGGATGCAGGTAAGATGCTCCCTCTTGTCAGGGAATCTTCAACTGAGGGCACAGTTTTAAAATACGGGGGAAGCCACTTAGGACCGAGATATGCAGAAATGGTTTGAATCAGAGGCTTCTGAATTTTGAAATGCACCACCCCACGAAGGCTGTGGAAGCTTAGAGTTTGAGAGATTTTCAATTGTCAATTGTGTACGCGGTTATAATGATAGAGTGAACAATAGGCATTGAAGTGTTCAATTAGCCATGAGCATATTGAATGGTGGGACAGGTTTGATGGGCCAAATGGCCTAATCCTGTCCCTATCAAACAGAGGACATCTAGAGGCCGATCAGCTCTTTGAACGAACTAGCTGCTGACTCCCTGCAAACATTTTCCTTTTTGGATACATTTGAACTTTGAAGATTTATTTTTTTCAGTTGCATAAACCTGACTCCCAGATATGTTTGTAGAGAAAGTCTTGAATTGGAGTGTGCATGGGAGCAAGGATGCATGACAGCACCGGACTGACAAATCCATGGTTAGCCCAGTAGGTGGAGACATATACAACATTTGGAGGCAGTGCCTATTCAGTGAGATTCGACTGGAAATGTAAAGAGAGAGTGTCATAATATATTTCAGAGACAGCTGGGAGATAAAGGAAGTGGCCCGCGAAGGCAATTGTACCCAACAGGAAAAAAACTAAAAATAACCCAAGGGTTTTGCCACAGCCCATCGGGTGAAAATAATTAACACAAAAGACTTGAAAGACCTGAACTAAAATTGCACTTTTTACAGACATCTCATGGTGCTTTACAGCTAAGTAAGAACTTTGGAATGCAGTCACAGGTGTAACGTAGGAAAGTCAGAGCAAATATAAGCACAGCTCGATCCCACAAACCACAACGGGATAATGAGTAGATCCTCTGTTTATGTCATACTGATTGAAGGATAAATATTGTCCAGGATACTTTGAAATAGTGCCCATCGGATCTAATGTGTAGATGGGGTCTTGGTTTGATGTCACAGTGACTCAGTACTGCACTAAGAGGTTTGCCTTGATTGGAAGGTACAATAGCCTTGTGAGGTGATAAGGAGAAGGGGCCAAACACACAGGCTCCAGGAGTAAAGGATTGTAACCAGCCCAACATAAAATAACATTGATCGATTGGCTTAGAGCTATCATAGAAATACAGAATGCTTACAGTGCAGATATAGGCCATTCAGCCCATCAACTCTGCACCAACCCTCTGAAGAATATCCCATCTTATCCCTGCATTTCCCATGGTTAATCCAGTGAGCCTGCAGATCCCTGGACACTATGAGAAATTTAGCTTGGCCAATCTACCCTAACCTGCACATCTTTGGACTGTGGGAGGTAAGTGGAGCACCCAGAGGAAACACACACAGACACGGGGAGAATGTGAAAACTCTATAAATACTTTAGGGACATTTAAGTGACTCTTGGATAGGCATATGGATGATAGTAAAATGAAGGGTATGTAGGTTAGTTTGATCTTAGAGTAGGATAGGAGTTCAGCAAAACATCAACGGTCAAAGGGCCTGAACTGTGCTATACCCCACACACAGTCACCCAAGGCTGGAATTGTACCTGAGCCCCCAATACTGTGAGACAGCAATGTTAGCCACTGAGCCACCATTCCAGCTAGTACAAAAGGTAAAAGCAATGCATGATTACTTCATAATCCTATACATTGTAGAAGAAACAGGAAGCACCTTTCAGCTCATGTCTTCTAATGGTAAATGACCCTGACAGCATACAGAAAATGGAACTGGTAATGCCCTTGGGTAATTGTGATTACAACATGATTAAGTTCTGAATGATTCAATGCAGCTGAGAACTGAGCATTGGAAACAGGCTGACTACCAGTGCACAAGCACTGAAATAAAACGGAGAGGGAAATGATTTATTTATGCCTCCATTTCAGAACGCACAGCTTAAAGTCAACAACAATTCAAAAACACGGCCCTGATTGAGTGGATCAATCCGAAGATAAATAGGAAGAATAAATTAACTGCATCATGCAGAGAGAAGGACAAAGGAACAGCACAGGATATTTCAAAGGTGTATAGGAAAGGACTAAGAAGCAGCTGAAAATGAAGATGGTTGAAGATGCTAACCCATTAGCAAGCAGTTGTTCTAGTGTGTGCTCTCCAAGGAGATGGTCACAGAGGATTATAATGGGGAATTTAAGTGAAGTTGAGCAATTAGCTAATACACTTTAATGACTATCTCCAGAAAGCAATCACTAGAGATGTCTGTGATTACAAGCTCAGTACTAGTGGAAGTAAGTCAAGTTGACTTAAACTTTTATATCATCAAAATTGAAGTTTAATAGGTATTGAAAACAAAAAGGTTGGAGGTCACAGTGGGTCAGGCAGCATCCATTGAGAGAAAGTAAGCTAATGTTCATGTTAACTTGCTCTCTCTCCATGGATGCTGCCTGACCTGCTGCAATCTCCAGTATTTTGTGCTTTCATTACAGATTCCAGCATCTGCAGTAATGTGCTCCTTCACTAGGTGCTTAATGAATTCAAAACAAAGGAATTCAAGGGAATAGTGCTGTGAATCTCCAGGCATGAACACTACGGAAGGTGTTGATGATTATCAATATTATACAGTCACCAAACATTGGACAGAACAGGAAAAAAAAACTGATATTATACCTCAACAAGGTAATACAATACAGGAAATAATATTAATCTTTCATTAATTATTGAGAAATGAACGGATCAAGTTTCAGCAGATGATATGAGTTAGTGATCTGTTCAAGAACAGCTAACACTGTTTGAGAACGAGAAGTTCCCATTGGGTCAACTTCCTTAATTTTATGAGGAAGTAACATTCAATGTTCACAGTTGTGGACTACTTTCGTAGGGCTTTACGCAAAAGTTCCTCAATAAGGTTGCTTTCGAAACTGGAAGTAAAGAGTGAAACCTGGATGTGGATAAGAAATTGACCTGTAGGACAAGGTAACAACTGGAGCTTGTTAGGAGCGTGCTGTTCATGTTTGGAAGTGGGGGGAGGTGATGAGGCTGGGCGATACCGAGCAAAGTCACAGAGTCATAGAGATGTACAGCATGGAAACAGACCCTTCAGTCCAACTCATGTATGCCAACCAGATATCCTAACCTAATCTAGTCCCATTTGCCAGCACTTGGCCCATATCCCTCTAAACCCTTCCTATTCATAAACCCTTCCTATTCATATACCCTTTTAAATGCTGTAATTAGATTAGATTAGATTACTTTACAGTGTGGAAACAGGCCCTTCGGCCCAACAAGTCCACACCGACCCGCCGAAGCGTAACCCACCCATACCCCTACATTTACCCCTTACCCACCATTTCCTCTGGCAGCTCATTCCATACACACACACCACCCTCTGCATGACAAAGTTGCCCCTTAGGTCCCTTTGATATCCTTCCTCTCTCACCCTAAACATATGCCCTCCACTTCTGGACTCCCCACCCCAGGGAGAAGATCTTGTCTGTTACCCTATCTGTGCCCCTCATGATTTTATAAACCTCTATAAGGTCACCCCTCAGCCTACGACACTCCAGGGAAAAAGGGAAAACAGCCCCAGCTTATTTAACCTCTCCTTATAGCTCAAATCCTCTAACCCTGGCAACATCCATGTAATATTTTTCTAAATCCCTTTAAGTTTCACAACATCCTTCCAGGAGACCAGAATTGCACACACTATTCCAATAGTGGCCTAACCAATGTCCTGTACAGCCGCAACATGACCTCCCAACTCCTATACTCAATACTCTGACCAATAAAGGAAAGCATACCAAATACTTTCTTCACTATCCTATCTGCCTGTGACTCCACTTTCAAGGAGCTATGAACCTGCACTCCAAGGTCTCTTTGTTCCACAACACTCCCTCGGACCTTACCGTTAAGTGTATAAGTCCTGCGAAGACTTGTTTCCCAAAATGCAGCACCTCTCAATTATTTAAATTAAACTCCATCTGCTACTCCTCAGCCCATTGGCCTATCTGATTAAGATCCCATTGTACTCGGAGGTAACCTTCTTCACTGTCCACTACACCTCCAATTTTGATGTCGTCTACTAACCTAGTAACTATACCTCTTAGGCTCACATCCAAATCATTTATATAAATGATGAAAAGTTGTGGACCCAGCACCGATCCTTGTGACACTCCAGTGGTCACAGGCCTCCTGTCAGAAAAGCAACCCTCCACCACCACTGGTAGGTCTTCTAACCTTTGAGCCAGTTCTGTATCAAAATGGCTTGTTCTCCCTGTATTCTATGAGAACTAAACTTGCTAACCATGGGGAACCTTATCAAATGCCTTATTGAAGTCCATATAGATCACATTTACCACTCTACCCTCATCAATCCTCTTTGTTACTTCTTCAACAAACTCAATCAAGCTCATGAGACATGATTTCCCATCCACAAAGCCATGCTGGCTATCCCTAATCAGTCCTTGCCTTTTCAAATGCATGTACATCCTATCCCTCAGGATTCCCTCCAACAACGTGTCCACCACCGAGGTCAGGCTCACTGGTCTATAGTTCCCTGGCTTTTTCTTACCACCTTTCTCAAATAGTAGCACCATGTCAGCCAACCTCCAGTCTTCCGGCACCTCACCTGTGACTATCGATGATACAAATATCTCAGCAAGAGGCCCAGCAATCACTTCTCTAGCTTCCCACAGAGTTCTGGGCTACACCTGATCAGGTCCTGGGGATTTATCAACTTTTATGCATTTCAAGACATCCAGCATTTCCTCCTTTGTAATATGAACATTTTTCAAGAGGCACCATCTATTTCCCCACATTCTATATCTTCCATATCCTTCTCCACAGTAAACACTGATGTGAAATACTTGTTTAGTATCTCCCACATCTCCTGCGGCTCCACACAAAGGCCACCTTGCTTATCTTTGAGGGGCCCTCTTCTCTCCCTAGTTACCCTTTTGTCCTAAGTGAATCCATACTAGCTGGCCAAAATAGCTCAGTTGGGAGAGCATTATATTGAAGAGTGAAAGGTCCCTGGTTCAATCCAGGATTTCACTAAAAAGAGTGTATGCTTAATGTTGTAAGTCCTTCAGGCCAAAATGCTGAGATCTCTGACTGTTCCTCATCGATATCAATGTTTTTGGATTTGGCAGCAGGCAATACAAATTTTGTAGATGATTCTGAACTATGGGTAATGGGGTTGACTTAGCAGGAGGCGGTGAGAACTACAATAAAAGTCAAGATGTGGAGGTGTCGGTGTTGAATTGAGGTGAACAAAGTCAGAAGTCACACAACACCAGGTTATATTCCAAAAAAGTTGATTTGAAGTCCCAAGTGTTTGGAGCATTGCTCAGCACTCCGAAAGCTTGTGACTTTGAATAAACCTGTTGGACTATAACCTGATGTCATGTGACTTCTGACTTAATAAAAGTCAAGGTAAACATTCTGAAAAACAGAAGAGTGAACGAAAAAGCCCAACACTGAGCACTGGAAGGTAACCTAAACTGAAATCACGGTTGTGCTAGGGATGGTGTAAAAAAACTTTGATAGGGTTCACACTAGAGAAAATTTACTCCGAAGAGAAATTCTGGAACAAAAGGTGCTATTTCATAGCATGGTGTCTTCTATTTAAGATGGAGATGAGGAGGAATGTCTTCTCTCCAAGGATTGACAGTGTTTGTGTTTGGGATTCTCTTCTATAGAATATAGTGAAATCTGAGGTATTGGCAAAGGAATGAGGGTTATAAGGACTACAGAGTTGAGAGTGTGGTGCTGGAAAAGCACAGCAGGTCAGGCAGCATCTGAGAAATAGGAGAATCGACATTTCAGGCAAAAGCCCTTCATCAGGAACTACAATCAGCCGTGGTCTTACCGAATGGCAGAGCAGACTCAAGGGGCTGAATAGCCTCCTCTTTCTTATAGCCGTATTTTCTTTGTATGCATTTGTATGGCATCCTTCACAGATGGAAACAAAATACTATGGAACTGTGGTCATTGTAATGTGGGAAACGAAACAGGTCACACAGCTAATTCCCACACAAGACAAATAGAAAATGATCAACATAATCTGCTTTCTGGGTGCTTAATATTGACCAATCTGTTTGGGCTAATTTGCTGTTTTTTCTTTAAGTATTGCCATGTCTTATTTTCTGGCTATTTGAGTGGGAGATGAGCTCCAAATTTAACATTTGATGTTTTTTAAGAACTCAATTCCTCAACCATAAAACAGACATTAAAATGTGAAAATATTTCCAACCTGATATTGTAATAAGTACGTTCAGTCCTTCCAGTACGTCCATTTGTTGGAACCGTCTTCGAGTAATGAGTGAGTAAACTTTGCCTTGTCCGCTCCGGTCCAATAACCAAAGCCCATTCTCTGTGCCCACCAGCAGATTGACACCTGACAAGATCAAAATACTTTTAGGAGCGTGAGTAACCTCTGCAGCATTTTACGTTTTGCTGTCATCAATAAACCTTGAACACATCGAATTGCTTATGGACTAAATGATTATCATTTAAAATAACCAGTTGAACAAAAGAACGTTCCATCTTTCTCTGCTCAAGTGTAAAACAGACTCTAGATTAATATTCTATCAAATAATGGCTTTGCCAACATTCTTCACATCATGAAATATAAAGGGATACAACATAACAGGACACTCAGTCTGCTCTGCCATTTAATAAGATCACCACTGATCTGCTTTAAACCTCAACTCTACAATCTTGCATACTCCCAATAATTTCTCGTCCTTTTAGTAATCTACCTTCCTCTCCCTTAAAAATATCTAAACATCCAATGCAATGCTATGAGGGCACGTGATACCGTTTCTGTACATAGCAAGATCACACAGATAGCATCTGAGGTAAAGATCCCTTCTTGGTGATTTAAGCAAGGAGTATTACTGATGTGAAGAGACTTACTTAATCCTCTTCAAATTGTGTACCGGTGCTAGTTACACTCACCAGAAACAATGCGCTTCAGTTCTAGCCCCTTTCTGCACTTGTGAAAAGGCACAACAAACACTGCCCATTGTTAATGAGTGACCTCTTTATAGACTTCAATTGCCTAAAATTCAGCAAATAAGGAGGCGATCAGATTAGATTACCTACAGTATGGAAATAGGCTCTTCGGCCCAACAAATCCACACTGACCCTCCGAAGAGTAACCCACCCAGACCAATTCCCCTACCCAATATTTACCCCTGACTAATGCACCTATCACTATGGGCAATTTTCCATGGCCAATTCACCTGAACTGCACATCTTTGGACAATGGGAGGAAACCTGCACTGACACGGGGAGAATGTGCAAACTCCACACAGACAATCACCCGAGGCTGGAATCAAATCCAGGTCCCTGGCGCTGTGAGACTGTAGTGCCACCCTTGCAGTGCTAACCACTGAGCCGCCGTGCCACCTTCACATGTTTCCCTGGATTTGCTAAATAAACAAAAACTCTGTGATGAATGATCAGGTTGAGAAGTGATTTTAATTTCTGGAGTTACTGAAAGATATCTAGTGAACGTGGGCGGGAAAAATCATGACAATCTAAGGAACAGGAGTAGACCACTCATTCCCTCCATCCTGGCCCACCATTCAATAAAATATTGGCTGATCTGATTTTGGCCTCAAATCTAATTTTCTGCAACCTCACTTTCCTTCAAACTCTCCTGCCATTACCTCGCTTTCCCATTCAAATATACGTCCAAGTGTTCAATACAGTCGCAATGCAGCCTCCTCTGCTTTTTATGGAAGTGAACTCCTAAAGATTCAGAATCATAGAGATGTACAGCACGGAGACAGACCCTTCGGTCCAACTCATCCATGCTGACCAGATATCCTAAACTAATCTAATCCCATTTGCCAGCATTTGGCCCATATCCCTCTAAACCCTTCCTATCCATATACCCATCCAGATGCCTTTTAAATGCTGTAATTGTAGCAGCCTCCACCACTTCCTCTGGCAGCTCATTCCACACACATACCACCTTCTGTGTGAAAAAGTTGTCCCTTAGGTCTCTTTTATATCTTTCCCCTGTCACATAAAACCTATTCCCTCTAGTTTCAGACTCCTCCAACCTAAGGGAAAAGGATTTTGTCTATTTACCCTAACCATGCCCTGCATGATTTTACAAAACTCCATGAGGTTACCCCTCAGCCTCCGACGTTTCATGAACCTCTGAGGGAAGAAATTGCTCCTCGATCTTAAAGAGGATACTCCTTCATTTGAAAGTACAGTCCCAAGTTCAACCCTTCTGCACAAGAGAAAACAGATGCAGCAACTAGCCCATAAAATCCATTTGACCTGAAATAATAAGGGAAGTAAATTTCAGTGTTGCTTTCTAGGGGAATGGAAAAATGATTGCAGGAAACCGTTGAAGAAAGGGCACGTGGAAAGCACAAGGAAACATGACTGAGTGTATCACACTTTTAGAGAATCATGAGTGGAGTGACCTCCACCTCTGAGCTGTAAAATTCAATCGTTTCTTTTGCATAATTGGTGATGGAGCATCTCTGACATTCTGGAAAGGTTCAACGCCTGGGCCTACATTTGCTTGCTACGCAATTCTGGCTCCAAATAAAGCTTCTAGTTGTTTATACTGTCACAGTGGGAATCTCAGAGAGTGCAGAATGCTCCAGACTGACTGCAAAAGTAATGAGCTCGAGGCAATCGCATTTACATAATTACACACGTACAGAACATATTCCAAATGCAAGGCCTCCAGCCAATACCAAAAGGATGAAGTGATTCTTCTGGATTTGGATCAACTACATCTATTCTGTTGTTTGACAGAAATTAAACTCTAAATATTGAGAGGGCAGCAACCATTACAATAGCAACTACTTGGATTTACTTGCTGCCTTCAGTGTAATATAGCGTCCCAGCTTGGTGCTCCACAAGAATGTAGGTCGGGGTGAAATGTGTTGGTGAAGTTGATGAACTGCTCAACCTCCTCGCGGGAGCACAAGGTGGCGCTGATGCAGTCATCAATGTAGCGGAGGAAGAGGTGGGGAGTGGTGCCAGTGTAACTATGGAAGATGGACTGTTCTACACAGCCGACAAAGAGACATGATTTGGAGATACCGGTGTGGGACTGGGGTGTACAAAGTTAAAAATCACACAACACCAGGTTATAGTCCAACAGGTTTAATTGGAAGCACTAGCTTTCAGAGCGCCGCTCCTTCATCAGGTGGTAGTCCCCCTCCCACTACCACCTGGTGAAGGAGCGATGCTCCGAAAGCTAGTGCTTCCAATTAAACCTGTTGGACTATAACCTGGTGTTGTGTGATTTTTGACAAAGAGACAGGCATAGCTGGGGCCCATACACCTGGACCATCTCTGACACCTCCCTCCCCGTCCTGGGCCTCTCCATCTCCATTAATGACAACCAACTTGACACTGACATTTTTTACAAATCCACCGACTCCCACAGCTACCTGGATTACACCTCTTCCCACCCTGCTTCCTGCAAACATGCCATCCCGTATTGCCAATTCCTCCGCCTCTGCCGTATCTGCTCCCAGGAGGACCAGTTCCACCACAGAAGACATTAGATGGCCTCCTTCTTTAGCGATCACAATTTCCCTTCTCATGTGGTTAAAGATGCCCTCCAACTCATCTCATCCACATCCCGCCCCTCCGCCCTCAGACCCCACCCCTCCAACCGTAACAAGGACAGAACCCCCCAAAGTCCTCACTTTCCACCCTACCAACCTTTGCATTAACCGCATCATCTGCAGACATTTCTGCCACCTCCAAATGGCCAAATACCTCTTAAATGTTGCAATTGTACCAGTCTCCACCACTTCCTCTGGCAGCTCATTTCATACTTGTACCACCCACTGTGTGAAAAAGTTGCCCCTTAGGTCTCATTTATATCTTTCCCCTCTCACCCTAAACTTATGCCCTCTAGTTCTGGACTCCCCCACCCAGTGGCCTAACAAATATGTTCTTCTGCCAGGCGTCGGGTGGTGAGGGAGCAGCGGTGGAGGAAGCCCAGGACCTGCATGTCCTCGGCAGAGTGGGAGGGAGAGTTGAAATGTTGGGCCACAGGGCGGTGAGGTTGATTGATGCGAGTGTCCCAGAGATGATCCCTGAAGTGCTCTGCAAGGAGGTGTCCAATCTCCCCAATGAAGAGGAGACCGCATCAGGAGCAACAGATACAATAAATGACATTGGTGGATGTGCAGGTGAAACTTTGATGGATGTGGAATGCTCCTTCGGGGCCTTGGATGGTGGTGAGGGAGGAGGTGTGGGCGCAGGTTTTGCAATTCCTGCGGTGGCAGGGCAGGGTGCCAGGACAGGAGGGGCCAACAAATCACCCTCCCGTCCTGGCACCCTCTCCACATCCAAAGTTTCACCTGCACATCCACCAATGTCATTTATTGTATCTGTTGCTCCCGATGTGTTCTCCTCTACATTGGGGAGACTGGACACCTCCTCGCAAAGCGCTTTAGGGAACATCTCTGGGACACCCACACCAATCAACCCCACTGCCCCGTGGCCCAACATTTCAACTCCTCCTCCCACTCTGCTGAGGACATGCAGGTCCTGGGCCTCCTCCACCGCTGCTCCCTCACCACCCAACACCTGACGGAAGAACACCTCATCTTCTGCCTCGGAACACTTCAACCCCAGGGTACCAATGTGGACTTCACCAGTTTCCTCATTTCCCCTCCCCCCACCTTACCTCTGTTCCAACCTTCCAGCTCAGCACTGTCCTCATGACTTGTCCTACCCGCCAATCTCCCTTCCCATTTATCCACTCCACCCTCCCCTCTGACCTATCATCTCCATCCCCAACCCCATTCCCATTCACCTACTGTACTCCTTGCTACCTTCTCTCCAGCCCCACCCCCCATTTATCTCTCCACACTGGAGGCTTCAAGCCTCTATTGCTGATGAAGGGCTTTTGCCCAAAACATTGATTTTCCTGCTCCTCGGATGCTGCCTGACCTGCTGTGCTTTTCCAGCATCACTCTAATCTAAACTCTGGTTTCCAGCATCTGCAGTCCTCACTTCAGCTCCACAAGAATGTGCTAAGGTTGACATCAAATAAGAGAATCAGACAATGGAACGGGTAACCAGTTTGCAAAGAATCAGGCTTTGAGTGTAGTTTTTAAGGAGAGAAGCAGGAAAGAGGACTAGGGAATTAGAGAAACAACTGCAGAGCTTGGGGCCTGACTCATTAAAGACATGCCTGTCAAATGTGGGATAGGGGTTGGATGGTAAGGAGTGTTGGGCGGTTGGTTTGGAAAGGAAGTGGTTAATGTACACCCATGATTCACCAATGGTTGTAGGGTTGAAGGAGATTACAGACACTGGGAGGGTTGAAGACCTGGAAGGATTTGGAGAAAAGATGGAAAATTGTAGAATGAAACTTTGGTGGACTGTGAGCCAATTTAGGATCAAGGAGTACAGGGGTGATGGGTGAACACAGCTTGGTGTGAGTCAGTACAGTTCTAACCAGATGCATCTAAATCTCCAGAGTTCTCTGCACATGATGACGGGAACCCGAAGGGAGAGGTGAATGAGCCATAGTCATACGTTAGGAAATTGCTTCACGAGAGAGGCCAGAGGCGGTGGAAGAGGGATCCTAAAATGGCTCGCAGTCCACCAAAGTTTCATTCTACAATTTTCCATCTTTCCTCCAAATCTCTCCAGGTCTTCAACCCTCCCAGTGTCTGTAATCTCCTTCAACCCTACAACCTTTGATGAATCATGGGTGTACATTAACTACTTCCTTTCCAAACCAACTGCCCAGCACTCCTTACCACCCAACCCCATCCCACATTTGACAGGCATGTCTTTAATGATTCAGGCCCCAAGCTCTGCAATTGTTTCTCTAATTCCCTAGTCTTCTTTCCTGCTTCTCTCCTTAACAACTACACTCAAAGCCTGTTGCCTCTTCTCATTGGTAAAAGCCTCAGTCCAAGGCCCCACAAGTTTGCTCTACTGGTTGAACACTCATTCCCAGCGAGGGCCTGGTTTGTGAACAGTCAAACTCTCTAAGCCTTCCCTGGATTGGTGTTCCAACAAGGTGCTACCTTTAGGCGGGGGCAGATGCTCCACCTGAAACATCCTGGGTACTTCAGCGGCAAGCCAAGGCCTGCTCCCTCATCTGAAATTCACAGGACATTGTCTCAAGAATGCCTTTGTTCAAAACTGCTACAGCCCATGAGGAGACCAATGTTATGGACTAGGCCAGACCACTCAAAACATTCTTAAACAGGCAGCCCCAGACCATAACTTTGCAATTTGTTTCAGTAAGTGTACAGGGAAAATTACCCAGAGTAAGATAGCTAGGTTGACTAATAGATTTTAAAACAGACAAAAATTTATTCACAAAATTACACAATAAAACACAACAAACAGAATAAAGATACCCTACAGAACACAGCCGAACCAACCAGACTTAATTATGCTGTTCCGAATATATCTCTATCCTTAAATAAATATGATGTGGAGATGCCAGTGTTGGACAGGGGTGGACAAAGTAAAAAATCACGTGACATCAGGTGAGAGTCCAACAGATTTATTTGGAACCGCAAGCTTTCGGAGCCCCCAAATAAACCTGTTGGACTATAACCCGGTGTTGTGTGATTTTTGACTTAAATAAATAGTACTCCAAGTGTGATTGTCCCAATGCGTGTACAATTGAAGCAAGACTACACTCCCTTACAAGAGTTGAGGAGGAACTTCTTTGCTCAGAGGTTTTTGGGAGTTACAGTGAGCAGTGGTGGTTGGGTCATTTTAAAGATAGAGCTAGATCAGACGTTTGATTTATGAGTAAGTCAAGTGTTTAGGAGGGGAGGGAGAGTGGCCATGAAAATGCAGTTAAGGCTATGGAGTAAACCATTTAGGACTGAGATGAGGAGAAATTCCTTCACCTTGAGAGTGTTGAGCCTGTGGGATGCATGACCACAGAAAGTGGTTCAGGCCAAAAAACTGTATGATTTCAAGGAGGAGTTGGATGTAGCATTTGGGGCTGAAGGGATCAAAGGGTATGGGGAGAAACAGGAACAAGCTTTAGTTGGATGATCACCCCTGATCAGAATGAATGATGGAGCAGGTGCAAACGGCCTACTCCTGCTCCTATTTTCCACAGTTGCATGTTAAGGCCTCAATTGGATCAGACACAATCTTATTTAACAGTGACTTGAATGGCCTGCTCTGAGAGTCAGAGTCATAGAGATGTACAGCACAGAAACAGACTCTTCGGTCCAACCCGTCCATGCCAACCAGATATCTGAACCTAATTGAGTCCCATTTGCCAGCATTTGGCCCATATCCCTCTAAACCCTTCCTATTCATATACCCATCCAGATGCCTTTTAAATGCTGTAATTGTACCAGCCTCCACCATTTCCTGGCAGCTGATTCCTTACACGTACCACCTTCTGTGTGAAAAAGTTGTCCCTTAGGTCTCCTTTATATCTTTCCCCTCTCATGCTAAATCTATGCCCTCTAGTTCTGGACTCCCTCACCCCAGGGAAAAGACCTTGTATAGTTGCCTTATCCATGCCCCTCATGATTCTATAAGATCACCACTCAGCTTCCGACGTTCCAGTGAAAACAACCCCAGCCTATTTAGTCTTTCCCTATAGCTCAAGCCCTCCAACCCTGGTAACATCCTTGTAAATCTTTTCTGAACCCTTTCAAGTTTCATAACATGCTTTCGATGGGAAGGAGACCAGAATTGCATGCAATATTCCATAAGTGGCCTAACCAATGTCCTGTACAGCTGCAACATGACCTCCCAACTCCTGTACTCAATGCTCAAAAGTGCTATATAAATACAAGTTTTTGTTGTAGACAAATGCAAGCTCTTCACTCTTGAACTTCTTCTTTAGCTCTTCACCTGTTTATTGGAGCGAAGCTGAAGCCATTCCAATAATTTTTTTTTTAGACTCCCTACAATATGGAAACAGGCCCTTCGGCCCAACCAGTCCACATTGACCCTCCGAAGAGTAACCCACCCAGACCCTCTGACTAATGCACCTAAAACTATGGGCAATTTGGCATGGCCAATTCACCTGACCTGCATATCGTTGTGATTGTGGGAGGAAGCCCACGCAGACACGGGGAGAATGTGCAAACTCCACACATACAGTCCCCCGAGGCTGGAATCGAACCTGGGACCCTGGTGCTGTGAGGCAGCAGCGCCACCGTGCCTCACACACGCTATCAGCAGTAAATAGCAACATTGGCTTCATGGACGATAAACCATCCCTAGATAAGAAAATTCTCAGCAATATCTCACCCCATAAAGCAGCACATAATATCTCGGAATTGAATTTCTTCTTGTATTTGCGAATTTCTGGAGTGTCGCTCTGTGGACGTATGTTCGTCGGATTGACATTGACGACGGATCCCTTTCTCGCATTGTCTCGCCGGATTGGCTCAGTTTTATTGGCTACTGGAAAGGGAAATAAACGACACAGCATGGGAATAAAGAACAGACCAGCTCTGAAACATCAAAGTGCTGGTTTCTGAACTGTGCTCACATACCTAGTGCACCTGGAGGACTACAAGAGGAAATCTGCAGGAGCCTGGGGTCAATGAACGGTGTGAAGGAAGAGGAAGACGATGAACTACATTTCGGCTGGAGACTTTCAGCTGATTCACTCTGAAAAGAAGTGCAATTAAAACTTGAAACACACTCTTATGAAGGAATTGATGTGCTCTGACCGTGGCTGTCCTCTGCCTGGTGTTTCGTACATCTACATTCATGTGCCTTCACAAAGTACCTTTAATGTGGTCAAACATTCCCAACATGCTTCATTCCCAAAACCTAATTTGACACTGAGCTTCACAAAGGGATAGACAGACAGATGGACCAGCAGCTTTAAGAAAGACAGGGAGATTTATAAAGAGCACCAGGAGAGAGAAGCAGAGAAATTAATGAACTGAATTCCAGAACTGAAGGCCTAGGTGGCTCTGTTAATGATAGATTGAAATTAATTCATTAATTAATCCTAATCAAAATCAGTGTTACACAAGAGACTGGGACTGCAGGAATACAATACAGTTTGTGATATTTGTGTTGCACAGTGGTAGAGTCTCTGCTTCTGAGCTACAAAGTGTGGGTTCAAGTTTTGTTTTTATTCATTTGTGGGATCTGGGCGTCGTTGGCTCGGCCAGCATTTATTGCCCGTAAAAATCCGATATGCTTCAGATGTATGAAATAGCACATTCTGAGCAGGTTGATTAAAATATTGATATTTTTACAGAGTTGGAGGCAATATCCCCTCTGATATTTTGTTGTGCTGCAGGGTCAACTCCCTTCCGTGAGTACCACCTTTACATAGACATACATTCAGACAGCATGGAAACAGGCCCTTCAGTCCAACCAGCCCATGCTTACCATCTTCCCAAACTAAACTAGTCCCACTTGCCTGCATTTGGTCCACATCTCTCCCAATCTTTCCTATTCATGTACTTATCCAAATGTCTTTTAAATATTGTAACTGTATGCACATTCACCACCTCATCTGGCAGTTCATTCCACACAAAACTAGTCTCTGTGAAAAAAATTTCCCCTCATATCCTTTTAAAAACTTTCACCTCTCACCTGGTTTTGAGCTCTCTCATCCTTGCTATTCACTTTATCGATGCCCTTCATGATTTTATAAACCTTTGCAAGGTCATCCCTTAGCCTCCTGTGCTCCAATCAACCAACCTATTTTTATATCTCAAACTCTCTATCCCCAGTAACATTCTGGTAGATCTTTTCTGAACCCGGTCCAATTGAACAATATCCTTCCTCTAGCAGGATGACCAGCACTGCATGTGCTATTGCAGTAGAGGCCTCACCAACATCCTGTACAACTACAACGTGACGTCCCAACTCCTGTATGAGCAATGAGAGCAAGCGTGTTAAACGCCTTCTTAACCACCTTGTCTACCTGTGATCCAAATTTCAATAATTTATGTAGCTGAACTCCTCAGTCTATGTGTTCAAAAACATTACCCAAGGCCATACCATTAATTATATAAGTCCTGTCCTTATTTGTTTTACCAAAACGCAATACCTCACATTTATCCAAATCAAACACCATTTAGCTAATCCTCAGCTCATTGACCCCATTGATCAATCTTGCTTCATAACCTTCTTCACTTTCCATTACCCCACCGATTTTGGTGTCATCCGTGGACTTACTAACTCTATCTCCTTTTAACTCAACCAAATAATTTATATAAAGTCTTAAATGGGACAACTGGAGAGGGGCGTGCCTGGTGCTAGTGTGAGTATAGGGCAGCATTTATCAATATTACAGTGGATGCTAGGGTACATGATTCTCAGAATGAGGCCAGACTCCAACACAGGGAGAAAGTGAGGACTGCAGATGCTGGAGATCAGAGTCAAAATGTGTGGTGCTGGAGGTGGGGAGGGCGGTGGGAGGAAGGTAGCTGGGAATGCGATAGGTGGATGAAGTTGGAGGGTGATGGTGAAAGGTCAGAGTGGAGGGTGGAGTCGATAGGTGGGAAGGAAGATGGACTGGTAGGACTGGTAGTTCAAAAGGGCAGTGCCAAGTTGGAGGGCTGGATCTGGGATAAGTTTGGGGGGAGGGGAGATGAGAAAACTGATGAAATTGACATTGATCCATACTCCAACAGTCTTGCTGGGCTCCCTCCCTGCTCTGCAAATCATGTACACTGTTCAATGATTAGTTCTGGTCTGCAGTACCTGTCCCTGCCCCATCCCCAAGGACGTCTACAGAATGGTGGCAGCCGAGGAGTCAAAATCCACACCACCCTACCTCCCCAGCCCCATCCCACATTTCCTGCTACTGTCCTGGGGACAAATCTTTCATGCTTTGAGTTTCCAGCCTCTCGTTCAATCTTGGATCACTGACAAACATTACTTCAGTTCTGTAGATTTGGACATGTAGGTAGTGAGCACCAATGTGCTGCAGATTGTGAAACATTCCTAATCAAAGCAAGCAAGCAGGAGGAAACTTATCATTTTATGGAAGAATAGCTTTCCTGCCTCAAAATGTAGTCAGGCAGCTTTCAAAGCAGGTATTCAACTTTCTACATCAGAAAACACAAAAGACTGCTCCACAGTTACTGAAAGAAGGAGCAGCGCTCCGAAAGCTAGTGCTTCCAAATAAACCTGTTGGACTATAACCTGATGATGTGTGAATTTTAACATTCTCCACCCCACTCCAACACCGACTCCTCCACATCATTAAAAAAACAGATAATTGAAGATGATGTGAAGATACCAGTGTTGGACTGGGGTGGACAAATTCAGAAGCCCAAATAAAGCTCTTGGACTATAACCTGGTGTCGTGTGACTTCTGAGATAATTAGAGAGACCTCTGTATAGCTTTTCCCAAATCGCAAATTATCGCACTAGCCAAACATTTACTATGCAGTTCCCTTTGTAACAACAGATATGCTGCATTCCCAAAAGGTTAAAAGACTGGAATATATTACTGTAAAGTGTATTATATAGGCCCCCACATTTTTATCTGCAATCTTTAATTAATTGTAGGGAATGAATAGACAGCAAGGCAATGCTTTAGTGGTTTTAACGGAAAGGTATTTGTGAAAAAAAGGAACAACTTACACACATATTTAAAAAGACTAATTAAAATCTTACATTTTTTTTTGGATGATTAGAGTTGGGCAACAAATACTGGCCTTGGCTTCAATGCTCACATGACATGAAAAAAAATTCCAGTCAGGTAAATCATTTTAGCTCAAATTAACAGAAGAATGATGAGAAATTGTTTGCTGCTTATCTAATGGCAAAGATATCAGCTTTTCTTAACAATGAAATACATGAGCTCTCATTTGCATTACGAATGAATGAAAGAATTCCCTTGCATTTCTGTCTGTCACCACTCGCTGGTATCATGCAGGGCAGTTGTATTGCTCTTTGTAAAACATGCCTGGTTAGTTGCCGTCCTGTTGTGAAGTGGCTGAGGACTCTGCACCATTCCCTGCTGATTGGCTGAGATGTTAGTCGAGTGGCTTTGCTGGAGGAGATCTGGGAGGCGCTGAATCACACTGGGGCCATCTGCACATTCCTGCAGTCTGCCACACTTCTGCCCTGCTATCTTCTGTACAGAAATAACACACACATTACCGATAGAGAAAGAGAGAGAGAGAGAAAGAGAGAGAGAGAGAGGAAAACAAAGCACAAGAGGCGGCCAAGGTCTGGCAAATTCAATCTGATCATCAAGAAGTGTTGGAGAGGACAACACTGCTGATAATTGGACCTTTTCATATTCCTTCAACAGTGATGAGGGCCCTCCTGTTGTTCACGCAAACTATGGCTGCAGTTGGAGAAACTGGTTGGTTCACAATTTTCAGTTTTGTTCTTTCCCTTTTTTAGGCTGAGGGGAGAGGCTGGGCTGTCGCTGAATTTGGGGTTGGAGCTAAGACTCCGCTCCTGATCCTGTGATGTTCTACACTTTCATGAATGACTGGATGATTGGAAACGTGAAGACTGACACTGATACAATGACCTCAGCTACCCCAAAGTGCTTTTTAATTGCAGACACCTGTGTGCCGTGGCAAGCAATTGGTGCGGAGCAAGATTCCCAAAGAAAGCAGTGAAGTAAATCACTAGATTTGCTTCAGTGGCACAGGTTGAGAGATAGATATAGGCTGGGATAGCATCTTTGGAGAATTGCCCTGCTCTCCCTCAAATAGTGTCGTGGGATCTTGTACAGCCATCACTGGTGGAAGATGGGGCTTCAGTTTGACATCTCATCTGAAAGAAGGCATGTCCTTCTTTAATGTTGGATCTCCATAATGGGACTTGAAGCTGAGAGCTCCAGACGTTCCTGTAAGTTATCATTAAAACTGTTTACCCCACCTTTCCAGCCAGTGCACATATCCTTACTGCATCCGTGAAAGTTCTAATCACATGTCTGGCTCTTTTGCCAGTATTTCCAAACCACTTCTCTGATTCCCAAATCTCCTGCTCATGGAGACATTTTGAGATAAGATATAAGGTGTTATTATAGAAAGCAGGATTTCAGCCCTGGCCAGCAGAACTCTCATTATTGGCACAACCATTAGAGTAGGGTACCTCTAAACAGCTGGGGCAGCACAGTGGCTCAGTGGTTAGCACTGCTGCCTCATAGCGCCAGAGGCCTTGGCTCGATTCCAGCCTCAGGCGACTGCCTGTGTGAAGATTGCACATTCTCCCCCTGTCTGTGTAGGTTTCCTCCAACAATCCAAAAATGTGCAGATTAAGTGAATTGGCCATGCTAAATTGCCCATTGTGTTAGGTGCATTAGTCAGAGGGAAATGGGTCTGGTGGGTTGCTCTTCAGAGGGTCGGTGTGGATTTGTTGGGCTGAAAGGCCTGTTTTCACAGTGTAGGGAATCTAAACTGTGCAAAGGTGACATAGGTCACTGGAGTGCGTCCAAATGAATTATTCAAACTGGCAATAAGACACTGATACTTCTGGATGTCAGGATTAAATGTTCTGATTGTGAAGCCACAGTTTGATATGTGACTTTACAATATCATTTGGTTAGATGTCAGACAATTTCTGAACAAACCGCTTTCTCCGTCCTTGCCATAATGCATGTATCATCCCAAGATATGCAGCAGCAGCTCACAACAATCTCTTCCACGGGATCTCACCATCACGATGGCCTCTCTTAACAGGACAGGGTAGCAGATTTATAGAAATACCATCATCTCCAATCTACCGGGTCAAGTCTGCACTTGGTCCAAGTCTGCACATCTCAGTTTATTTCACTATTGTTGGATTAAAAATCTCAAGCCTTAACTGTATTTCTTCATTTCTCTACTTTTATACTAAGACGACTGTAGTGCCGAACGTTTTAACTTATTTCTTTATTTTTCTACTTCTGTAACTAAGATTTTGTACCGAGATACATTGTACCTAAGATGGCATCGTGTGTGGTGACTTCCAATACTTTTTACTCTATCCTTGTACCCTGTACTTGAGTATATGTGACAATAAAACGTAAATCTAAATCTAACAGAACCTTGTGTTCATATCTCCCAGACAGACTGCACAGTTCAAGAAAAATGGTCATGAACACCATCTCAAGGCCATCCACAGATGAGCATGAAATGAGAGCCTTGTACAGTTAGCTCAATATCTCAGTCCTTCAAACTACACTACAAACTGGCATCTATAATGGCACAAACAGTGTGGAAAATTGCCTAGGTGGTGTCCTGGACAATTCAGCCAATTTCCACCTCATCAGTTTATTCTTAGTCATCAGGGAGAAAGTGAGGACTGCAGATGCTGGAGATCAGAGCTGAAAATGTGTTGCTGGAAAAGCGCAGCAGGTCAGGCAGCATCCAGGGAACAGGAGAATCCACGTTTCGGGCATGAGCCCTTCTTCAGGAATGAGGAAAGTGTGCCCAGCAGGCTAAGATAAAAGGTAGGGAGGAAGGACTTGGGGGAGGGGCGTAGGAAATGCGATAGGTGGAAGGAGGTTAAGGTGAGGGTGATAGGCC
>NC_057724.1:69039586-69041601 GCF_004010195.1 Chiloscyllium plagiosum
CCACCTTGCTAACCTGCAATCTTCTTCCTGACCTCTCCGCCCCCACCCCCACTCTGGCCTATCACCCTCACCTTAACCTCCTTCCACCTATCGCATTTCCAACGCCCCTCCCCCAAGTCTCTCCTCCCTACCTTTTATCTTAGCCTGCTGGGCACACTTTCCTCATTCCTGAAGAAGGGCTCATGCCTGAAACGTCGATTCTCCTGCTCCTTGGATACTGCCTGACCTGCTATTCTTAGTCATCAGTCAATGTAAGAGAATGGGGTCAAGAACAATATTATCCAGCAGCACTATTTTTATTTATTCATGAATGTGGATGATTAGATTCCCTACAGTGTGGAAACAGGTCCTTCGGCCCAACCAGTCCACACCGACCCTCTGAAAAGTAACCATTTTCCTCTGACTAATGCATCTAACACTATGGGCAATTTAGCATGGCCAATTCACCTGACTGGCACATCTTTGGATGGGAGGAAACCAGAGTATACACACAGGGAGAATGTGCAAACTCCACACAGACAGTTGCCCGAGGCTGGAATTGAACCTGGAACCCTAGTGCTGCAAGGCAGCAGTGCTAACCACTGAGCCACTGTGCTGCCAGACTAGTATTCACTGCCCATCCTTAATTGCCCTGAGGGAAGATGAGAGTTAACTAATAAGCTGCCCACTGACACTCTGTTTGAGTTCTGCCAGGACCTTTCAAGTCCTGATCTTTTTGTAGCCTTGGTTCACACATGGACAAAAGAAATGATCTACAGAGGTGAGGTGAAAGTGACTGTCCTTGACTTCAAGGCAACATTTGACTGAGCTTGGCATCAAGGAGCCCAAGTAAAACTAGTTAATGGGAATCATTGGGTTACATTGTGAAGCCACAGTTTGATATGTGACTTTACAATATCATTTGGTTAGATGTCAGACAATTTCTGAACAAACCGCTTTCTCCGTCCTTGCCCCAAGTAAAACTAGTTAATGGGAATCATTGGGTTACATCTTCACTGTTTGGAGTTTTACCTAGCACAGAGGAAGATGGTGACTTCTGAAATACTGAAGCAGTCAATGCCAAAATACTGTAAGGCCTAGACAATATGCAGGTTTGATCTGACACTGGCCAGTAACATTTGCATCACACAAATGCTAGGAAGTGGCCAGCTCCAACAAGAGAGAATCTAACTATCACCCTTTCACACTAAGTGATAGAATATCACTGAGTTTTCCGCAATCAATATTCTGGAGTTTACCATTGGCCAGAAACTGAACTGAATTAGCAAAGTAAATACTGTTGGCTACAAGGGCAAACATAGGGCAGCAACCTTTTCACAAATAACTCACCTCTTGACTCCCCAAAACCTGTCCTACAAGGCAGAAGTCAGGAATGTGATGGACTATTCCCCGCTTGCCTGGTTTGTTGGAGCTCTAACAACACTCATGCAGCTCAATGCCGTCTAAGACAAAGCAGCCCGCTTGATTTACACTGCAGTCATAAACATTCACTCCCTCTGCTAACAATGCTCAGTAGCAGCAGTGTGTACCATCTCCAAGATGCACTACAGAAATTCACCAAGGCTCCTTAGACAGCACCTTCCACATTCATGACAATTACCAACTATAAGGATGAGGGCAGCAGATACACATGAACACTGACACCTGCAAGCTCTCCTCCAAGCGGAACATCAAATATATCTCTGTTCCTTTAGTATTGCTAATCCTGGAACACCCTCTGTAACTAAAGTGTAGGTCCATCTACACCAAATAGACTGCAGTAGCTCAACATGGAAACATATAAAATAGGAGCAGGAGTAGGCCATTTGGCCCTTCAACCTGCTCCGCTATTCAATATGATCATTCAACTCAATAATTTGTTCCTGCTTCCCAGGTCCTTTGATTCCCTTCAGGCTCAAGTGCAATATTGAACTCCTTCCTGAAATCATACAATGCTTTGACCTGGAGGGCTTTCTGTGGTAGGCTCACTATTCTCTGGATGAAAGAACATAGAACATAGAACATAGAACATAGAA
>NC_057724.1:69041649-69066117 GCF_004010195.1 Chiloscyllium plagiosum
ATCCTGTCCCTGTTCTAGCCATGTCTCCGTAATAGCCACAAGCCATGTCTCCGTAATAGCCACGATTTCTCCTCATCTCGGTCTGAATTGGTTTACTCCATATTCTTAGGCTATGACCCCTGTTCTGGACTCCCCACCTTTAGGAGCAACCTTCCTGCATCTATGCTGTCTGGTACTCTGTCTAGTTAGAATTTTGTAGGTTTCTATGAGATCCATCCTCATTTTTCTGAACTCCAGCAAACTTAATCATTACCAATTCAAACTCTCCTCATGCGTCAGTTCTGTCATCTCAGCAACCAGTCTTGTAAACCTTCTTTGCACTCCCTCTATTACCAGAACATTCTCCCTCAGATAAGGAGACCAAAACAACACACAATATTCAAAGAGTAATTACACTAAAGCTCTGTACAATTACAGCAATACATCTCTGCTCCTGTATTCAAATTCTCTTGCTATAAAGGAGAAAGTGAGGTCTGCAGATGCTGGAGATCAAAGTTGAAACTGCATCCGCTGCAGCCGGTGTGGCCTCCTCTATATTGGGGAGACAGGCCGCCTACTTGCGGAGCGATTCAGAGAGCACCTCTGGGCCACCCGGACGAACCAGCCCAACCAACCTGTGGCACAGCATTTCAACTCCCCCTCCCACTCCACCGAGGATATGCAGGTCATTGGACTCATCCACCGCCAAACCACAACAACCCGACGGTCGGAGGAGGAGCGTCTTATCTTCCGAATGGGAACCCTCCAACCGCAGGGGATGAACTTGGACTTCACCAGTTTCTTCATCCCCCCTCCCCCCACCTTGTCTCAGCCGGATCCCTCCAGCCCGGCACCGCCTTCCTGACCTGCAGTCTTCTTCTTGACCTCTCCGCCTCCATCCTACTCCGACCTATCACCCTCACCTTGACCTCTTTCCACCTATCACATTTCCAACTCCCCTCCTCCAAGTCCCTTCTTCCTACCTTTTATCTTCTCCTGCTGAACACTCTCTGCTCATTCCTGAAGAAGGGCCTGTGCCCGAAACGTCGAATCTCCTGTTCCCTGGATGCTGCCTGACCTGCTGTGCTGTTCCAGCAATAAAGTTTCAACTCTTGATATAAAGGCCAATATACCAGTTATCATCATGACCACCTGCTCTCCCTGCGTGCTTACTTTCAATGGCAGGTCAGGCTTCATTACACACTTCCCTGTTTCAATTTATAGCTGTTAAGATAATAACCCGCCATCTTGTGTTTTGCTCTCAACAAGGATAACCTCACTTTTTTCCAAATTCTACTACCTCTGTCTGCTATTTGCCCACTCACTCAGCCTGACCAAGTTACATGGAAGCATCTCTGCATCATCCTCACAGCACACCCTCCCATACAGCTTGTGCCATATGCAAACTTGGAGGTGGTTACATTAGTTCCCTTATCTAAATCATTAATATGTCTTGTGAATAGCTGGGGTCTGAGCACTGATCCCTGAGGCACCCTAATAGTCACTGTCTGCCATTCAGAAAGGGACCATTTATTCCTACACTTTATTTCCTGTCTGCCAAACCATTTTCTATCCATCTCAATACACTAACCCCTACATGCTTTAATTTTATACACTAATTTCGTACGTGGGATTTTGTCGAAAGTCTTCAGAAAGTCCAAATAAACCACATTGACTGGCTCTCCTCTCATCTCTATGAGCTACACCACTACCATCTTCATCTCAAGAAGAGTTAGGGATGGGCATATATGTTGGCCTACCAGCATAGTCCCATGGATAAAAATAACTATTTTACTCCAATCTACATAAGCAAACTGTAGCTCTCACCACTCAGTGAGAACGACATGGGTTCAAGTCCCACTTTAGAGGGTTTAGTCCATTATCTGACTCGATTAGATTCCCTTCAGTATGGAAACAGGTCATTTGGCCCAACATGTCCACACCGACCTGCTGAACACTAATCTACCCAGATCCCCTACCCTAAGTTTGCCCCAGACTGATGCACTGAACACTATTGCCAATTTAGCATGGCCAATTCACCTAACTTGCACATTTTTGGATTGTGGAAGAAAACCGGATCACCCAAGGGAAACCCACGCAAACACGGGGAGAACATGCAAACTCCATACGCGCAGTCGCCTGAGGCTGGAATTGAACTCAGGTCCCTGCCTCTGAGCCAGCAGTGCTAACCACTGAGCTACCCAGAATCTATAATGACATTTCAGATATGACTGAGACCATAAAGAGCAGGATTAGGTCATTGGCCCATCATGTTTGCTCCACCATTCTATCATGGCTGATACTTTTCTCGACCCCATTCTCCCGCTTTCTCCCTGTAACCCTTGATCCTCTTACTAATCAAGAACCTATCTATCTCTGTCTTAAATACACTCAATGACTTGATCTCCACAGCCTTCTGCAGCAATGACTTTCACAGGTTCACCACCCTCTGGCTAAATAAATTCCTCCTCATTTCAGTTCTAAAGGGTGATCTCTTCACTCTGAGCTTACGCTCTCGGGTCCTAGTCTCGCCTACTAGTGAAAACATCTTCTCCACATCCACTCTATTCAGGCCTCTCAGTGTTCTGTAAGTTGCAATCAGATCCCCCACGTCCTTCCCAACTCCACTAAGTACAGACTCAGAGTCCTCAATTGCTCTTCACATGACAAGTCTTTCATCCCGGGATCATTTTTGTAAACCTCCTTTGGACCTTCCTCCAATGCCAGCTCATCCTTCCTTTGATATAGCGCCCAAAACCACCCAAATAAGAGCTGCATTGTTGGATGTACCAGCTGTCCAAAGACGCAGAAAAGATTACAAGAATGTTACCAGGTATGGAGGGTTTGAGATATCGGGAGAGGCTAAATCAGCTGGGGCTATCTCCCTTGGAGCATTGAATGCAGAGGGTTGACTTTATCGACATTTATAAAATCATGAGGGGTATGGATAGGGTGAAAAGCCAAGGTCCATTTCCCAGGGTAGGAGTGTCTAAAACTAGAGGGCATAGGCTTAGGGTGAGGGGAGAAAGATTTGAAAGGGATCTCAGAGGCAACTTTTTCATGCAGACGGATGTGAGTATGGAATGAACTGCCAGAGGAAGTCGTGGAGGCAGGTACAATTCCAACACTTAAAGGCATCTGAATGGGTATATGAACAGGAAGAGTTTAGAGGGATATGGGCCAAATGCTGCCAAATGATAAATTTAGGATATCTGGTCAGCATGGACAAGTTAGACCAAAGGGTCTGTTTCCATGCTATACATCTCTATGGCTTTATGACTCTCGATACTAAAGACCTGCCTGCATTTCCAAATGAACGTAAAAGACCTCATGGGGCGACTTTAAAGATGACCTCCCTCATCTCCCTGTTGTCCAGGTCAAACATTTATCCCCCATTACCACCATCACTGAAACAACATTCTCATGTTGTGGCTTGTGGGAGTTAGTTGTGTGCATATTGGCTGTGGCATTTCCTATATTACAGCAGTCACTACATTTAATTGACTGGAGAACACTTGGGCATGTCCTGAGGTCACGAAAGGAGCCATACAAATGCTAATCTTTTTATCTTAAAGTGAGTATTTTGCCTGATTAATGTTTTAATGCCCACATTTCATGGGAACATTTCCTTTAGTTCCCTTTCTCAATGCTTATAACTCCTGACCTCTACCTTAAACTACAAAGGTCTGTCACCTCATGTAAAACTAGGTTAAATGGCTTATTTATGTTTCAGTCCCACTTCCTGCAGTACTTAATGCAACTTCAGAACTTACACTTCAATCTCTGGGGGATGTTGAAATGTTATATACCTCAGGGCATTGTGTACACATGTGTTATATGCACCACGATGGTTACCAACCCTTCAGGAATTGAAGATTAAAGTCCAGGAAAAAAATGCAGGAAAACAGACAGCAGGATATCAACCAATCTGTGTTCCTTTTGATAAATTGGTTGGGTGGGGGGGGTGAGGTGGGGGAGGGAGGGGTCAGTTGGTTGACATGCATTGTAGTTAAAAGCAAGCAGTTGAGTGATGTAACCTTCAGGAATGTTTGCAACCACATGTTTCTTTTCTTTGTTTGTGGGATGTAAGTGCTGCTGCCATCGATGTCCAGAGGTGTCCACCATTTTCCTGAACTGAGGATACCCCCCCCCCATCCTGGTTAACAGGGCCGTCTGCTGTGTGCAACCCATCTCCTGCACTTCTGGCTTCACCCCTTCTCTTCCCTTCTATAATAACAAGAGGGTCTCTCCGGTCCTCACTTTCCACCTCATCCGCACCCCCATCCATAGGATCATTAGCTGTCATTTTCACTACCTCCAGCCGGATACTACCATCAGACACATATTCCCCTCCGTTCTCTTGTCAGCCTTCCACAGAGACCATTCTCTCTGGTACACACAGGTCTACTCCTCCTACACTTCCAACACCACCACCCCTGCCACACCCTTAATTACAAAAGCTGCAACGCATGCCCGTTTACATCCTCCCTTCTCATTGTCGAAATCCCCAGACATACCTGCCAGGTGAAGCAGCACTTCACTCAATCTAATCTTTTGCATTCGCTGCTCACAACGTGGTCTCTTCTAGATCGGGGAGATGAAATGCAGACTGGGGAGGTGAAATGCAGTTCGGCGAGATGAAATGCAGACTGTGGAGATGAAATGCAGATCGGGGAGATGAAATGCAGACTGGGGAGATGAAATGCAGACCTGGGAGATGAAATGCAGATCAGGGAGATGAAATGCAGATCGGGGAGATGAAATGCAGCCTGGGGAGATGAAATGCAGATCGGGGAGATGAAATGCAGACTGGGGAGATGAAATGCAGATCGGGGAGATGAAATGCAGACCTGGGAGATGAAATACAGACTGGGGAGATGAAATGCAGACTGTGGAGATGAAATGCAGACCGGGGAGATGAAATACAGCCTGGGGAGATGAAATGCAGATCGGGGAGATGAAATGCAGACTGGGGAGATGAAATGCAGACTGGGGAGATGAAATGCAGTTCGGGGAGATGAAATGCAGCCTGGGGAGATGAAATGCAGATCGGGGAGATGAAATGCAGATCGAGGAGATGAAATGCAGACCGGGAGATGAAATGCAGACTGGGGAGATGAAATACAGATCGGGGAGATGAAATGCAGATCGGGGAGATGAAATGCAGCCTGGGGAGATGAAATGCAGATCGGGGAGATTAAATGCAGACTGCAGAGATGAAATGCAGACTGGGGAGATTAAATGCAGACTGGGGAGATGAAGTGCAGATCGGGGAGATGAAATGCAGACCTGGGAGATGAAATGCAGACTGGGGGGATGAAATGCAGTTTGGGGAGTTGAAATGCAGACTGTGGAGATGAAATGCAGATCAGGGAGATGAAATGCAGACCTGGGAGATGAAATGCAGACTGGGGAGATGAAATGCAGTTTGGGGAGATGAAATGCAGACTGTGGAGATGAAATGCAGATCAGGGAGATGAAATGCAGACTGGGGAGGTAAAGATCGGGGAGATGAAATGCAGCCTGGGGAGATGAAATGCATATTGGGGAGATGAAATGCAGACTGTGGAGATGAAATGCAGCCTGGGGAGATGAAATGCATATCGGGAGATGAAATGCAGACTGTGGAGATGAAATGCAGATCGGGGAGATGAAATGCAGACCTGGGAGATGAAATGCAGACTGGGGAGATGAAATGCAGACTGGGCAAACGCTTTTCATAACACTTTTGATCTGCTGCTAGAATGACTCCAAGTTTCTCATTGCCACTTCAACACACAACAGTGTTTCCCTGGCCAACATCTGTGTCTCAGACTTGCTGCAATGTTCCAGCAAAGCTCAATTCAAGTGGGAAGAACATGTCGTTTTCCACTTGGTGACCATGCAGCTTTCGAGACTCAATACTGAGTTTTATAATTTTAGAGCATGAACATCTTCTTCCATGTTTACCACTCACCCCTCACACCCTTGGTCATGTTATAAGTAGGGCAGCTTTCAGCACAGCCAACACATTTTCACCTACTCATTGTCTCCAAAATTACCTATTGAGATTCTCCTCTTCCCATTCTTGATCTGCCAAACCTTTTCCTTCTTTCTTCTTTCTTTGAGCTCCAACTCCACCTATCCACAAATGTCTTTCCCACTATCATCAGCACAAATGCCATATTTTCCGAGTAGCAATCAGTTCAGAAGAAGGGTCACTGAATTTGAAGCATTAACTCTGTTTCTCTCTCCACAGATTCTGCCTGTCCTGCTAGGTTTTTCCAGCAAATTGTGTTTTTGTACTTCTTACATAGCTGTATTAATTGTAATGAGATTAGCCAGATGGACTTCACAGAATATGTGTTCCCTGATTGGGGCTGTTATTCTGGTCCAATCATAGAGCCCTGGCTGACAGATAAGAACAGGATAATCTGAGGTTCTGTTTATTCTGAGAGCTGGCTCTGAGGGAGCTGGATCAGTGTCAAATACCATACATGTGTATATAAAGGGTGACTTGGCGACAGCATATCGATCTCTGTGGAACAATTTCAATAGTTGTTGGCAGGCAGAAGGCCTTTGTCATCAATAGCAGGTCACTATTTGACAGATTGACCAACTACTTGCTGCTGACCAAAGCTCCATTTGTACACATCCCTTTAGCTCCAACTCATCTGCAAACTACACTTTAACAACTGCTGGCATCAATAATAACCATGTGTTTCATGCTACTTACTTTAAAACAAAAGCTATCCTTCAGTAATCCTTGGTTTTAAAATAGTACTTTTCTAATTTCAGTCCACAATTGAAAATACATAAAAAGTTATAAAGATATGGTCTTTATAATTGATTTCTAATGATGTGTCGGTATTTAAATTTATTAGCATTATTCCAAAGTATTCCAGAACATAGAACAATACAGCACAGGAACAGGCACTTCAACCCATGATGTTGTGCTGAACATGACACTAAATTAACCTAATCCCTTCTGTCAGCCCTTGGTCCATATCACTCGATATCTAATATATTCTTATTCTTATCCAAAAGTCCCTTCAACACCCCTATTGTATCTGCCTCCACCACTACCCTGGCAGCGCGTTGCAGATGCCTACAGCTCTCTGTATAAAAAAAATCTTAGCCTTCACATTTCCTTTGAACTTCCCCTTCTTACCTTCAATGCATCTCCCCTAATATTAGGCATTTCAACACTGTGGAAAAGATTCTGCCCATCAACCCTATCTATGCACCTTGTAATTTTATAGACTTCTATCAAGTCACCCCTCAGCCTCCACTGCTGTAGAATTTTCTAGCCCCTCTTTATAGCTCATATCCTCAAATCCAGCCAGCATCCTGATAAACCTCTTCTGCATCCTTTCCAAAGCCTCCACATCCTTCCTGTAATGTGGCGACCAGGATTGAACGCAGTACTCTAAATACCGCCTAACCAAAGTTCTGGCACTTTCCCCATTGATCTGGCAATCTATGTCCCCAACCAATTGAGGAGAGTAATTTGGTAAATACAGACCTGGGCTGCTGAGCATGTACCATTTTAAATTGCTTTTCGTTGGGCCTGAAGCAGAGTGGAAGCAGAGCACAGTGTTAGGATGGTTCAGTTGAAAAGTGAATCAGTACATTTCAATTAAAAAAATGGACTGCAGGAAATCAGAAGGTGGCTGAGGCCAATTGGCGTGTCCACCCATATCTCAAAATCCTAACTAAAGCATGATCACAAGCTATCTTTGCATTAGCTCCCCCACCCCCAGCACAAACAATAACAGAAGGACTTGCAGAAGCAACAAGATAATTAAATGAAAAAAAATAAATACAATAATTTATTTTCTGGGTTTGCTCATGATTGTGTCAGGAGGATGATCTTCGAGTCCTGAAGGCTGAGAGCAACTCTGGAGGGTTGGCAGAACTTTGTTCAAGAAAATGTAGAGGGTGCTGTTTGCTGCAGTGAACCTCCTACTTTTATTATTCACTCACAGGATTGTTCTGCAGGAGGCAGTAGTGAACGGCCTTCTGGAATGGCTGCAGTCCTTGGGTATGGACCCAGAAGGCAGTTAGGAAGGGAACTCCAGAATTGTGAACACCAGCGACAGTGAAAGAGCTTTGATACATTTCCAAGTCAGGATGGTTTGTGGCTTGAAGGGCACCTTACAGATGGTAGGTCTCCCTACGTATCTGCTAGCTTCGTCCTTCTGGGCGGTAGAGGTTGAAAGGGTTGGAAGGATCTGTTTGGATCCTTGAAGGTACGATAAAATGGAGAAGCAGTGCATTCGTAACACCAGCATTCTTAGCCCGCATGAGTATAGCTTACTCAGAAACCTTAAGTAAATGTGTAAATAAGTGTGGAAAAATTGTCTGTGGAAAACAGGAAGTAAAACCACTTTGGTTGTTAAATCTTGTCAGCCTTCCCCACTCACACTGCCACCCTGCGGTCATATTGTCACTGTAATTCTTGTCTGCTCAGCCCAGCCATTTCAAGGAGGTCATGTCAGTGAGTTGTTTCCCCTCCTCCCAAACCAACTGGGCCGAATCGCCTTATTAATTCTGTGAAACAAGATAATACCTTTTCTTCGTTCAAGATGCTTTGAGGCTGCAACTCAATGCTATCTGCTGCACTTGTACTTGCACACTTTGTCTGTCCATTACTTAGCTTGGCTGGTTGCCTGTGGAAGCAAGGAAAGCAAAACTATCTTTAAAAAGCTGCAGGAAGCCTCAGTTTTCTCAAGGTTAGTCACCATCAAAAAGACAGTAGAAATGACCATCATTCGTGTCACATGCTCACTCTACAAGATCAAAGTGCAATGGGTCAAGTCATAGAACAGGCTGTTGGAAAGTTTCTGTTGGAACATTTTACCTGGCGAGGAACTAACTGAAAGGACCATTGGCTTCTTGCTGTGACAGCTATTGGAGCACACAATATCCTGCTGAGTTACACAGACCAGTGTATTTCTTTCAGGGACGGTTGGGTAAACCTTTTGGAGTAGGATATGAAAGACGACAATAGGCACAGCATGAGACAATGAAGCTGACCCAGATTTGATTGATCAAATAGCCCTCTTCTGTATTGAAAAAATAGAGCCACACTTACTCTCAAAATGGAGGCCATTTAGCTTATTGAAAACTATCCAATTACTCCCACTCCTTTGCTCTTTCTTTTCTGACCTATAAATATGTGTTTTGAGTGTACACCCAATTCTATTTTGCATTCAATTTGATTCCACCACTCATTTTACAGCCAATGTGACCAACTAGAGTTGCCAATCCCTTCCCAAAGCTCTTACCCTAATGTTGAGGATTTCAAGACAGAAAGAAAACTTTCAAAGCACAAGTGCCAAATAACATCAGCATTAAATAATTCCCTCTCAACATCTGAGTGATCATTGTTACAAGTACTTTGAAGAAGATGCTGAAATGAACAACACAGAATTCCTACAGTGCAGAAAGAGGCCATTCAGTCCATTGCATCTGTGATGACCTTCAGAACAGCAACCCTATATTTCCCACAACTCAACCATCTAACCTGCACACTACAAAGCAATTTAGCATGGCCGACCCACCTAACGGGCACACCTTTGGACTGTGGGAGGAAACCAGAGTGCCAGGAGGAAACCCTCACAGGCACAGGGAGAAGATGCAAGCTTCACACAGTCACCCAACACTGGAATTGAATCTGGATCCCTGGCACTGTGAAGCAGCAGTGCTAACCACTAAGCCACTATGCCACCCAGTCTTTCCATTCATGCCAATCTGAACAAAGAGTGTGCAGTGCAGTTCAGGAACAGTTAATTGGGGAAGTGATTTCTCAGGCAGCAGAATTCTGTGCTTGACTGTGGAAAAGGTTCAAATTCAAAGGGTTTTTTTTGGTTTCATAAAATTGGCCTGACAGCGAACATTTTGTCTCCACAGGGATTCATCAAATCTGCAAGCAAAGGGGACTTGTTAAGCATTTAAATGGAAGTACAAGCTAAAAAAAAAGAAAACTTAGAAAAAATGTTTTTTGATGCACATCATTAAACTTACATCGTGGGGGGAATAATATAGTCTGATGTAAAATTAAATCTAATGGGAACTGTAATTTTTTCCTCACTAAAGGTCACCGTAGCTCATGCTAATGGTCATAAACTGTAGGATCTGACAAATAAAACAACACTAAAACTCAGATAACATTTTTTTTGAAAAAAAAGCACTGTTGCTTAATCATTCAGGGTCGACCAAAGAGCTGAAAAATACAATTTATAATTACTTTCAGGACTGCTAATGCACCAGTGGGCATCAGTTTGGGGATTTGGCATAGTGCAGTTCTACGGTTTGCTGTCTGAGTTCAGTATGTTTCTGTCTCCTCCTGTCTGATTGCTGACAGGGTTTATGCTGAATTCAGAGTTTGAGTGTGAGTCCGGAGACACATTGTGCATCTTTGTTCTGTGTGATGAAATTTTACCAAACAAGTTTTGTCTATGGGCTTGGTTTGATTAAACCCCATTTTGATTCCGATTTTGTGATCAGTTAAACAGTTTTTCGGGATGGTACTGTCAGGGGATAACAATTTTCCTGAGGATATCCTGCTTTCGGAGGGATGGGGCTCACCAATCAATGATAATAAGGTGGATTATAGAACAGACAGCACAGTAAGAGATCTTTTGGCCCACTCTTCCCACACCAACTTCTTTAAAAGATGATTCAACTTTCTCCCTTTGGTCTTTCTCCAGGTCTGTGCAAGTTCTTCCTATTGGATGAAGTTATCTCTGATACTATCGCATCAGACGGGTTTTGAACTGCAGGGATAGCCTATATTATGTGCTCAGGGATGGAGTCCAGCTTAACGCCTTAACTTTTGAACCCAAAACCAATGATGGTTACATACCTTGATCTGACCGGGAGAGGGGCTGCACTGTTAGAGTTCAGATCATCCTCTTCATCTGTACTACCAATTTCGTCACTCGATGAGGAATATTCTATTGCCTTTCCAAAAGGGCCACTCCCAGTCTTCCCCCTGGCTGGTGTAATCCCCTCCTATTAATTCAGAAACATGTCACTTTAGGCCTTGAAACAACTTTATTAACCCAGTAACAAAAACAGAAGTTGCTGGAGAAGCTCAGCAGGTCTGGCGGCATCTGTGAAGAGAAATCAGAGTTAACATTTCGGGTCTGATGACTCTTCTTCAGACCTCAGATGGAATCAATGTCAGATTTTGGCTGCAGAGTTGGGAGATCACTCACATCTTCATCCATTTGGAAATCCAAATGTCCTCAAAAGTGGTTTCTATCCCATTTAACCATGTCTCCTTATTGATAACTCACAGTTGGTCGGTGCTCCCATACCTCTGGGATTGATTCTGCCATGTCACCTTGCTATGGGAATCTCCACATTGCCAGTAATTCCAGTCTTTTTTCTCCCCAATTCTATTGTAACCATTTACATCACCTGTGTGCGCGTCTCCTTTTTATTCTTTACTGGTCTTATTACCATCTCCTTTTACCTTGCACCATCATCCTTTTTGTTATTCAATCACTTGTGCCCCCCACCCTGGCAGACCCCTTTGCCTTCCTTACATCCCTTCACCCACTATTTCCATGTTATATTTGTTCACAATCTGTTAATCTTGAATAAACTAAGGGAAAATAGATATGTTGGGGCTTGGCTGAACACCACAAACCTCCAGCATCCTTTTGAAACAAATGCATATAAGGAAAAACGTTGCTTAATTGACAGATATTTCACTGAGATCTATTTTTCTATGGCTCAATGTTTTTATTATCCCGGTCTCTGTGGAAGTATTTCAGCCTGTTCAAATAATTAAAATAATATCATTAATTATTTCGGTTTCCTGTAGAAATATAGAAGTATCAAGTGCTTGTAATGTCTGTTATTGATACTTTAATGCCTGGCAGGTATATGTTTTTAAACTCCCCTGTCCTTGGCATTGTTAAATTAGGGTTATTTGGCTCTGTTTCAGGTGTATTCTGACCATAGTGCTATGAATTGGCACGAAGATATTAAGGTCTTTGGCAATGATGGCGAATGGAATGTTATAGGATATCATGGATGTGTCACAGGGAGTGGATTGTTGGTGAGGGGGTCAGGAACATAGGGGGTAATATTAAATAAAACAACCAGGACAAAGATCTGGTGAATCAGGGTTGACCTATAACCTTGGCAGAGTTACACCTGAAATGTTGACTTCTCCACCTCCTGATGCTGCCTGGCTTGCTGTGTTCTACCAGCCTCCTGCTTGTCTACCTTGGATTCCAGCAGCTGCAGTTATTTTCGTCTCTGACCCTTGGCATGAACAGCTGCTGTTGTCACCTCCAGCCCGACTTCAGCATATACTTGGAACCTTGGCTTGAAAACTTTGCCTTTCTCCTGAGGTAGGTGGGCTGAACTGACAGATTCCAACATGAAATTCCATTCCCTTCAGAGATAGTTCTGAATGGTTTGATTAGAACAACAGCAGAGATTAAGTGGCTCAATTATAAAGCCAACTTGGATACACTTGGCTTGGTCCATTGAGTAGAAGCTTGGGAGTGACTGACTGGGGTCTTTAAAGTGATTACCTGTAATATTCTTTCGCATGACTGAATCTGATTCGGGGGTGGGGGTGAGTCAGTTTTGGATGAAATTATTAAACAAAAAGCTGCTTTTCGCACTAAGGACTGTGATAATATTCCTCCAAATAAATGTTGAGGGCAGGTTGGATGAAACCTGCAGGACTGAAAACGCTATTTTTTGGGGGATGGGGGGAGTGTGAGTGAGGATTTTGGGGATGTGGAAAACAAAGGCAGTTAGATTAAGCTAGGGTACAAATCAATCATGATCTAATTGAATGTTTGAGCAGGTTATGAGGGGTCTACAGTACCTTCTCTGCCAACAGAACAATGTTAAGTAGAAAAGATAGATATATAGAATCTACTGAATATTTAGAATCTATCAGATATTGACTGTTGGAGAAATATATGCTGATGTAGTTTGAACAAGGCACAATGGCTGACAAGATCGGAGATACATTTCTGTGTTAAATGCCAACATGAGATGACTCACAGTATAGTTCCTCGATAGTGGGTAACTCCGTTTCTCTTCACATCGTCTGTTAAGTTGCTTGTCACTTTGGCTGGAGGAGTTGAGTAAAGGTGCTGCAAATCAAGAAGAACGGGAATCAACAACAGCAGTCCATGTGGAATTTTGACAATTCTATCAGAGTGAGGCTGTCCCAACTGATCATGGCAATTTAGGTCAACAGCAGAAACAGAACTGCAATAACAGAACAATTCCTATCTCATTCTAGATGTTTGGGGTTGACAAACATAATATATGCAGAAATGCTCCAATGTGCTAAATTTGCTCCTAACTGTAACAAGGTCAGCCAGGCGGACCTCAAAGAATATAAGTTCCCTGATTGGGGCTGTTAATCTGGTCCAATCAGGGAGCCCTGGCTGACAGATATAAACAGGAGCGCCTGAGAGCTGGTTCTCAGGGAGCTGGACCAGTGCCAAGTAATATGCAGGTATAAATTAAGACTGACTTTGTGATGGGATACCGGCCTCTGTGGAAATATTTCAGCCTGTTCGAATAATTAAAATAATATCATTAATTATTTCGGTTTCCTGTAGAAAACATTAGATTTTTGTGAAAACGGAAGCCATCATGCTATACAGATTGCAGTGCTCCAGAGAAAGTAAGTGGAATGGCAATAAATGAAAAGTCTTGTAGCAACATACTGATGCAAAATAAAAGCAGCACCAATGGAAGCAAAGTTAGCAGGGCAATCTCATCAACAGAATCCCTTTCAAAACCAGTAACAAACAGGTATGGTTAGCTTTTGCCCCAGACCACCCTATTTTGTTTCGAATTTCGAATATGTTGCTCCATCAGTGAGTTTTATAGCATATTGGTGAGCTTTGACTTAAAGAACATTGGATTTGTTAGCACAAGTTAATGGGATTGACTGTTTTGCTGAGACACTTTGGATTAATGACTGGGATTTAGGAATTGTAGCTCACGATGGTGACTGCAGAGATTTGATAAATGCATCGCTGTGATTCCTCATTTCATCCATGTGCTTGTGTAAGTGGAAATATGAGGTTAGAACAGATATAACATGTGGCTGGCAATACGGTGCAAGAGGGAGGTTTTTGGATCCCTGGAACATTGATTCTGGATCTGAGGAGGTGGTTCTGATAGATCCGATAGTTACATCTCAACAGAGCTGAGGCCAACTGTATTGACCGGCTGTGTCTTAGCTCTGGTGAGCGTTTAAACAAACTTGGGAACTGCAATTGGAAACTGCATGCAGGAGAAAGGAGAAACAAAGTTGGGACCAGCACAAGGGGGAATGCAGTAGTCAGAACTCTGAAGTAATGTGGACATTTTTAACTTGAATTTCCAAAATGTGTTTTTTTAAAAAAGATTTGATATAGCCAAAAGTGGTAAATTAGTGTAACCATAGGTAACCACAACCTGAGGAATGGGGCCCAGTAAGCTTCAGGGATGATAAACACAGGGAGCATAAAGCCATGATGATAACAAAGACCTGCATCAAATTAAGGCAGGGCTGGGTACTGAGTATTCCTGGATACAGGGGCTTCAGGAAAGATAAAAAAGGAAAGAAAGAGGGGAGGTTTGGTGAGGAGAATATCACAATGCCAGAGAGAGAGGACATCCTATTGGGAGGAGGGGTCAGAAACAGAATCTATCTGATTTGAATTTAGATGTAATAGAGATATTATTGCACTATTTGAGATGTTTTATGAATCACCAACTAGTGGGAAAGGCACAGAGGAGTAAATCTACAAAGATTATAGAGAAGTGAAAGACAGTGTTAACGTAATGGAGGAACTATAATTATTCTAATATAAAGTGGATAATGGTAATAAAGTAAAGGGCTTTTTTTACAAGCATGTTTGAGAGAATTATATTGATCAATAAATTTCAGCCCAATGAGGAGGCATTGATAGATTTGGATCTCGGAAATAAGCTGGGTCAAGTTTTTTAAGGCAAAGATAGACTTTTGAATAATGAGGGAATCAAGAGTTATGGGTAAGTAGATCTGAGTCCATGAAAAAAATCAGCGTTGATCTTATTGAATGGCAGAGCAGGTTCGATGGGTCTATTCCTGCTCCTATTTTTTATGCTCTTATGTTCTAAGCAGATAAAGATAGGCAGACAACATTTAGGGAAGAGTGACCTTTGTATTGTTAGGTTTAAGTTGGCTACAGAAATGGACAAGGAGTAATTTAGAAGAGAAATACTAAAAGGAATGGCGATTTTAGCAGGGTGAGAAAAGACTTGGCTTATGTAATTTGATTGGCAGGTAAAACTGTAATGGAACAATGGGTTCCTGTGAAGAAGGAGATATTTTGGGAACAGTTAGATTACTCCTAAGCAGGAGCAAGGTTCAGGTAAGCATAGCCAGAGCTCCCTGATGGAACCACTGTACCACCGTGCCGCCCACAATGGTAATTTAGAAGAGAAATACTAAAAGGAATGGCGATTTTAGCAGGGTGAGAAAAGACTTGGCTTATGTAATTTGATTGGCAGGTAAAATTGTAATGGGTTCCTGTGAAGAAGGAGATATTTTGGGAACAGTTAGGTTACTCCTAAGCAGGAGCAAGGTTCAGGTAAGCAAAGCCAGAGCTCCCTGATTGTTGAAAGAGATGGAGAGTAATATGAAGCAGAATGGGTAGGTGTAAGTTAGATAACAGGTTGTGAGCACAAGTATGAAGCAGGCTAAATATAGACAAATGCAAGGAATATGTAAAAGGATTTCGATTTCCAGAAGGCATTGAAAAAGTGCCACATTGTTCCAATAATTGTCAGAACTCTGGATAATGTGGACATTTTTAATTTGCAAATCCAAAATGTGCTTTTTTAAAGAGGGCTGATATAGCCAAAAGTGGTTGCAGATGTCAATTAACTGGCTGTTTAGAGAGAGTAAGAGAGAGAAAAGGGGAAACGGATATACAAACACATATAGAGCCAGGGAGAGAGGGACAAGTGTAATGTAATGCCGAACATGTCAAAGAAACTTCAAACTGACTGGACTGTGACTTCGCCTGACTTTAAAGAAAAGAAGGAACTCATGACACCTGCTCGACAACAAGTCATTCTCTTTGAATTATGTTTCAAAGTTTAAAAATATTTAATGTGTATTCTTCAAAGGGAGAAATAATGACAAGAGTTCAAAACATCATTGAAATGGAAGCATGAGACTGAGCACTCTGTATGTGCCAGCCAGCGCCTAAGAGTTATTGCATTATGAGGAATCAAGAAAATTTCCCCTTGTTACCCCTGTGTAGCAGGGCAAAAAAAGGGAAATCCTCCCATATTTGAGTATGGAAAAAATGCTGTAGAGAAGACCCAGGACAAAGAAATCTTAATTGGCCGAAAGAAAACAGCTAAAAACCAGGATATTATGGGAAGATTAGATTATATTCCCTACAGTATGGAAGCAGGCCCTTCGGCCCAACAAGTCCACACTGACCCTCCAAAGAGTAACCCACCCAGCCCCATGCCCCTATCCTATATTTACCCTTGACTAATGCATCTAACACTATGGGCAATTTAGCATGGCCAGTTCACCTGACCTGCACATCTTTGAATGGGAGGAAATTGGAGCACCCGGAGGAAACCCAAGCAGACACAGGGAGAATGTGCAAACTCCACACAGACAGTCGCCCGAGGCAGGAATTGAACCCAGGTCCCTGATGGTGTGAGGCAGCAGTGCTAATCACTGAGGCACCGTGCCGCCCAGAAAGCTTGGAAAGAAATTGCAGGCCCCTTTCAGAACTATTCGCATCATCTGTAAATACGAGTGAGGTGCCAGATGACAGGAGGATGGCTAATCTTGTTCCCTTGTTTTGAATAGGGATGTAAGGAGAAGCCTGGGAACTGTAGACCTGTGAGTCTGACTTCAGTGGTGCGTAGGTTGTTGGAGATGATTCTGAAAGATAGGATTTATGTACATTTGAAGAGGTAAGGCATGTTTGGGGATAGTCAGCATGGTTTTGTGTGAGGGAAATCATGTCTCACAAACTTCATTGAGTTTTTTGAGGAAGTAAGCAAAATGATTGATGAGGGCAGAGCAGTAGACATTGTTTACTTGGATCTTAGTAAAGTCTTTGGCAAGGTTCCACATGGTAGACTAATGAGTAATGTTAGATCACATGGGATTCAGGGTGAGCTTACCAATTGGATACCAAATTGGCTTAATGGCAGGAGAAAGTGATGTCTGCAGATGCTGGAGATCAGAGCTGAAAATGTGTTGCTGGAAAAGCGCAGCAGGTCAGGCAGCATCCAGGGAACGTTTCGGGCATAAGCCCTTCTTCAGGAATGGCAGGATACAGACAGCATTGTTGGAGGGTTGGCTTTTGGAATGAAGACCTGTGACTAACAGTGTTCCACAGAGATCGGCTCTGGGTCTTCTTTTGTTTGTCATTTATATAAATGATTTAGATGACAATATAGAAGGCATTGGTCTGCTATTATACAAAACTTATTGCTAGCCACTAACAATCCCCATTTGCAGTTATTCATCCTCCAAGACTGATCATTATCTACTCCTTTGTATGCCCAACTGTTATAGAGTCATACAACACGGAAACAAACCCTTCAGTCGAACATAATCCCAACTACAGAGGAACCTTAATTATCCAAATGGCAATTATCCAAATTCCAGATTATCCAAATAAGATCTCACAGTCCCATAAAAATGTTACATCAAAGAGGTATGTGAGTTCAGATTACCTGTACTGAAGGACATGTGAAAACGCTGGCAAAAACAAAAACACAAGCACCTCATGCATCAGCGACTGGATTTTTTTTTTAACGTAAGGGTTGGATACACAGCCCTTTGCAAAAGTAACTGCTTTATTCATGTCACTTTACCAGGCTGTTCATGAAACAAATGGCAGTGAAAGTAAACAAAGAGCGAGGTGGTGTTTCTGTCTTTCTACCTCGACACAGAGTTCAACAAAAACTGACAAATGCTCTTGTGATTGTAGAAGCTGTTCGGGACCTTGTTTAATGCTAGGATTTCATATATTTATGTGATAGTAAGGGTTTAGTCCTTCTCAGTTTAACCTGCCAATTTGCAGAATGCAAAGACTAAATTGTTGAAATAGCACACTCATCAAAATTATAGATTTAAACAAACTCTTCGGTGGAGTAAAGCATTACAGCAGTATGGCTTCCCTTGTTTAAGGTGAAATTGATTATTTCAATAATCGATTATCCAAATAAAATACTGCCCGCCCGAGTTGCTCGGATAATCAAGGTTCCTCTGTAACCTAGTCGCACCTGCCTGCTCCTCGCCTGTAACCCTCCAAATCTTTTCTATTCATGAATTTATCTAATTATATTTAAATGTTGTAATTGTACCCACAGCCACCACTTCCTCAGGAAGTTCATTCCACATGTGAATCACCCTCTATGTAAAAGATTTTCACTTTTTTAAAAATCTTTTTCCTCGCCCCTTAAAAATGTACCCCCTATTCTTGAAAACCCTCATCCTTCGGAAAAGACAACTACCATTAACTCCATCTATACCTCTCATGATTGATAAACTTCTATCAGGTCTCCTCTCAATCTTCTACGCTCCAGTGAAAAGAAGTCACAGCCTATCTAGCCTTTCTTTGTCACTCAATCTTCTATACCTGGCAACATCCCCATAAATCTCTTCCGAACCCTGTCCAACTTGATAATATGCTTCCTATAACTGGGTGAACAGAACCGGACACAGTATACCAGAAAGGGCCTCACCAATGTCCTGTACAACCTCAACAAGACCTCCTAACTTCTATACTCAAAGCACTGAGCAATGAAGGCAAATGTACCAAGCACCTTTTTAACCACCTACCTAAATGTGACACAAACTTCAAAGAATTATGTACCTGAACCCTTAGGTTCTTCTCTCTCTCTGAGCTCTATCTCCACCTTTCATTTGCTCCTCATCCCCTCTCCCTACCCTATCTCCGGCACAAGAAACGATAGTTCCTGATAGTTACAATCAGTTCTAAGGAAAGGTCAGTGGACCTGAAACGTTAACTCTGATTTCTCTCCATAGATCCTGCCAGACCTGCTGAGCTTTTCTGGCTTTTTCATGCTTTTAGAAATGATAGTCCGTCAAAATTAACATGCACTCGGGCAAGTGTGGATTAATTACAGGAAATCAGCATTTCGTTGGGTGAGAGGGGAAAGATATAAAAGAGACCTAAGGGGCAACTTTTTCACGCAAAGTGTGGTACGTGTATGGAATGAGCTGCCAGAGGATGTGGTGGAGGCTGGTACAATTGTAACATTTAAGAGGCATTTGGATGGGTATATGAATGGGAAGGGTTTGGAGGGATATGGACCAGGTGCTGGCAGGTGGGACTAGATTGGGTTGGGATATCTGGTCGGCATGGACGGGTTGGACCGAAGGGTCTGTTTCCATGTTGTACATCTCTAAGACTCTATGAGAATGGGATTGAACTTTCCCATTTTCATTAAATATGTTTTATTGAATAAGACTTTTGATAGTGTAGAGTGACTTTTCTCACTCCATTTTCTGTTCTTCACTTCATTAATGATGAAAGCAGGCTCTTCAGTCCCTATCTTGTGCGATTGTACGGCAGAACAATAGAACAGTTATGGCAGAGAAAAAGAACATTCAATGCATTGTGTCTGCATTAGTCAAGTAAACCAACAGCCTGCTCTACCCTCACTTTCCAGCTCCTGTGCTTCACCTTACAGGACTTCAGGTGAAGATCCAGGTCACTTTTTAAATTAATTAAGGATTTCTGCCTCAGCCATCAAACGCAGCAGCAAATTCCAGACACCCACCATCCTCAGCTTGAAATGAACTTTTTCCTGTTCCTCTAATCCATCTACCAGCCACCTTAAATCTGTCTCCCTGGGTAGTGGACCTCTGCATTTTTAGGGGGCACAGACCCCTGAGAGACGTCTTCCCTGTTCACTCCTTCTGAACACCTTGTTATTTTGCACATCTTGATTAAGTTACCCTCAGCTTCGTCTGTTCTGAGGTAAACAGCCCTAGCCTAACCATTCTTTCCTCACAGCTGCAAATTTCAAGCCTTGGCAATCTTTTCAGAGCAGTTTGTCCTTCCTGTAATTTGGTGACTCAACGTACTCAAAACTCTAGCTGTGGCCAAGCAAACAATATCTTATATTGTTCCAGCATTCTACTTCTGCTTTTATACTCAATGAATCCCACATACATTCTTTATTACTTTATTTACCTGTCCTGCCACCTTCAGAGAACTATGGACATGTACTCCAAGGTCTGTAACTTCCTCTCAATGCTCTCTCACATATTGTGTATTCCATTGTCTGTTTGCCCTCCCCAGTTGCATAATGTTCACTTTCCAGAATCCCATTTGCTACATTTCCATCCTCTCAACCAAGTCAACAGCTATCCACTTCATAATCAACTGTATGGCCAAAATTAGTGCCATCTACCTCCCACAGATTAGTGTAAAATATTAATATGTATCATAAACATTGAGGTCTGTGAAACACAACTAGATACTGTTTTCCATTTGCAAAAACATTAGTCAACCTCTTGTTTCCTGCCTCTGACTGACTCATAGATGGTACATACTGTGTTGATAGTAAATAGAGTGCAAATTGAGTGCGATGGATGTGGTGCCAGTCAAGGGGCTGCTTTGTCCTGGATGGTGTTGAGCTTCCTGAGTATTGTAGGGGCTGCACCCATCCAGGCAAGTGGGGAGTATTCCATCATATTCCTGACTTGTGCCTTGTAGATAATGGTTAGATTTTGGGGGAGTCAGGGGGTGAGATGCTCACTGTAGAATTTATAGACTCTGACTTGCTCTTGTAGCCACTGTATCTAACTGGCTAGTCCAGTTTGTGGTCAATGGTAAGCCCCAGAACATTAATAGTCGGGGATTCAGTAGTGATAATGCCATTGAACTTCAAAGGGCAATGGTTCTTGCTGGATCTGGTGCATGACTGCGAAAGGAATGAAAGGATGAATTGATTAGGTGAGATTACTGGGCATTGCTGCATATATAAGTAATGTGGACCAACTGGGCAAAGGATTTATTTTCTTGCTGTGAAATTCCACTTCATTCCCTAAACCAAACTAATTCTTCATAAGGCTGATGTTTTAGACAATTAATGGTGAAGAAGTTCTCTCTCTCTTTAGATCAGGTATGCATTTATAAACAGGGGACACTACACCCACTTGATAAGCAAGCAAGAATGGGATGTGAAAGAGTGAAGAATGCAAATTCTGAAGCAATTGTGAAATAGTGGGGAAATCACACTTTGTATTTGCCATAGAAAGGTTCAGTTGGAACTATCCCAGATAACACCATTATAATCTCACTCAATGCGGTTTTGCTTGTTATGTTAAATAGCTTTGAGAATTTTACAGGGAATGAACAAGTCCCACATTCTTGGGAAGGCTGAATGTGGTCCCCAAGGCTGTAATTAGCATGCTCACATTCCGAATTACCAAAATGCGATACAGTTCTTTAACAACTGGGGTTAATCCCAGTTCAGCTTGTGATAGCACAATGATTAAACATTTTGTTATTAAATTGTTCGCAATGCAGTTCCCTGTTTCTATACCACAGGTCACGAGGGGTTCACAGAACATGACAACAACACTCGAGGTAAGTTTGAAAGATAAATTGTGTTGGTCAGAGTGCACGACAAGGGCCACCTTCATAGTATAAAATTATTTTTGTCAGATCACAACAAATTGGGAGCAATCCTTTTTTCAAACTGCAGGCATGTGTAACTGAGGTTGTTAGGGAGCCCAGTAGATAAAAGGTTCAGAAAATTAATATAATGTACTTTGAACAACTCGCACAGAAATGCACAGAGTCACAAACAGACAGCAAGGCTCTTGAAACTGGTTCAGAACTAACGATTGGTCAACTGAATCAAAATCAATGAGACTTTGGTGGTATCATTGGATCTCTGAAGTAAGTAGTGGCTATTAATGGAACTCTTTTCAGGGCTGTAGCAGTTTGTTTATTGGTTAGTTATTCCCTCAGTAACAGCTTAATAATCAGTAATTAGGAGCAGGGAGAGGAGGACCTGCTGGTTATTGTTTCGCTTGATTTGTGTTCAGTGCTTTCTGAATGGGGTCAGTTTGTAACTCACAAAGGCCACAACATGTGGTCAGTAGGACAACAGCTGATCTTTGTTGTTGCACTTTCCTCCAGCTCCCCATTCATGAAGCATCAGATCCATTGGAGAGAATTTCCAATTACAGAAACCCTGACTCAGTTCCACACTATCAACCCGAAGTTGACTTTCATCATCTCCCCAGCTCTCTGTTATTGATTGGAGGACCCCAGTTGTGTGTCCAGTGGTTTTCAAAACTGCCTCAGTTGCCCTCTGTTTCCAAATCTAGACACTCATTTCCTGACTGAGTCCATTTTATCATACATGCAAATTTCACTCCAGAGCATGTCTCAAAGCTTCACCCATTCTTTCATCTTAAACTTATAACTTACATTGGATTTTCAAAACAACTCTAGCTCACATCTTGGCCTACTATGGCTCCATCAATGTGAAGTGCTGACTTTCTTGCTCGTGGTCAGTTTCCTCTCCTCTGGTATTGTCCCACTCAAAACAACTGTCATTCACCTACCTCTTTAAAACAAACCACCCTTAACTTCCTTATTGTGGGAAACTACTGCCCCAATTCCAACTTCCCTTTATTCTCCAAAATCCGAGAATATGCAGTTCCCTTCCAAAACCATGCCTACCCTTCCTGCAATGCCAAGGTTAACCCTCTTCAGTCAGATTTTTGCTGTACAACTTCACTGAAATTGCCTTAATTACAGGCATAAATGACTACTTCTGCGGCTGTGATAGAATACCAATCATTACTCTTCTTGAACTGTCTGTGACCTTTGACATGGTTGACTCCTCAGTCACCATGCTCACTCTCAGAATCCCTATCCTGTGGAAGCAAGCCATTTGGCCAATTGAGTCCATACTGACTCTCCGAAGAACATCCCACCCAGACCCACCCCATTTCTGTAACTCTGCACCTCCCATGGTCAACCCACCTAACCTGCATACCCCTGAACATGACGGACAATTTAACACACGGTCAATTCACCTAACCTGCACATCTTTGGACTGTGGGAGGAAACCTGAGTGCCCGGAGAAAATGCAGACATGAGGAGAACAAGCAAACTCCACGTGGACTCGACTGAGTGGGTAATCGAACCTGGATGAGTGCGGTGAGACAGCAGTGCTAACCACTGAGACAGCATGTCGTTCAGCACGCAACACCCTTGCAGAACAGGATTGGTATCAGCTAGTTTCACCCTTGTCTATCCAATCTTCTGTAAATATCTCTTTTCCAACTCTCACATTCTAGAGTGCTGCAAAGATATTTATGTGGCCTTTTGCTATCGCTAATCTACATTGCGTTGAATGCAACACATGTTGTCCTGGGGTATCCATCGGCATTATCATGGTGGGAGATGATGATGCTTCCAATTTCATACAATGTTGGTTTTTACGCTCGGGTGAATGAGCTGAGGGCCAGAAGCGAGGATATGAGGGTAGGGAAAACATTGAGTGAACACCCACAAAATAAAGGTAAAGCAATTAACCGCAGCAATTATGTGATTGTGCTAAGGATGATTTCTGTTTGGATGAGTGCGTTGATGACAGTGTGAGTGTGTTAATGAAGGTGGTTTGGATGAGGGGGTTAATGACAGTAGTTTGGATGAGCGGGTTACTGACAGTGGTTTAGATGAGGGGGTTAATGACAGTGGTTTGGATGAGTGTGTTAATGACAGTGGTTTGGATGAGGGGGTTAATGACAGTGGTTTAGATGAGTGCGATAATGACAGTGGTTTGGATGAGGAGGTTAATGACAGTGGTTTAGATGAGTGCGTTAATGACAGTGGTTTGGATGAGCGGGTTAATGACAGTAGTTTGGATGAGCGGGTTAATGACAGTAGTTTGGATGAGTGGGTTAATGACAGCGGTTTGGATATGCGGGTTAATGACAGCGGTTCGGATGAGGGGGTTAATGACAGTGGTTTGGATGAGCGGATTAATAACAGTGGTTTGGATGAGTGCATTATTGACAGTGGTTTGGATGAGGGGTTTAATGACAGTGGTTTAGATGAGTGCGATAATGACAGTGGTTTGGATGAGGAGGTTAATGACAGTGGTTTAGATGAGTGCGATAATGACAGTGGTTTGGATGAGGAGGTTAATGACAGTGGTTTAGATGAGTGCGATAATGACAGTGGTTTGGATGAGGAGGTTAATGACAGTGGTTTAGATGAGTGCGATAATGACAGTGGTTTGGATGAGGAGGTTAATGACAGTGGTTTAGATGAGTGCGATAATGACAGTGGTTTGGATGAGGAGGTTAATGACAGTGGTTTAGATGAGTGCGATAATGACAGTGGTTTGGATGAGGAGGTTAATGACAGTGGTTTAGATGAGTGCGTTAATGACAGTGGTTTGCATGAGCGGGTTAATGACAGTAGTTTGGATGAG
>NC_057724.1:69067424-69109001 GCF_004010195.1 Chiloscyllium plagiosum
GGATGAGCGGGTTAATGACAGTGGTTTGGATGAGGGGGTTAATGACAGTGGTTTGGATGAGGGGGTTAATGACAGTGGTTTGGATGAGGGGGTTAATGACAGTAGTTTGGATGAGGGGGTTAATGACAGTGGTTTGGATGAGCGGGTTAATGACAGTGGTTTGGATGAGGGGGTTAATGACAGTGGTTTGGATGAGCGGGTTAATGACAGTGGTTTGGATGAGGGGGTTAATGACAGTAGTTTGGATGAGCGGGTTAATGACAGTGGTTTAGTTGAGGAGGTTAATGACAGTGATATGGTTGAGGAAGTTAATGACAGTAGTTTGAGTGGAACAGTACCGGAGGAGAGGAAATATTGCACAAAGTAGATGTGGAGCTGTGGAAGTTTTGAGCATTTTTGAGCTTCCTAAGTTCACAGGAATTTAATGGCAGCACGTCAGCTTGATGGGATAGTGAAACCTTTGAAGTGGATTCTGACATTTATCTGAAAAGGTTTAGCATCTGCACACTACGAAGTAATGTTCAGCCCATACACAATATTTGTGTCACTTCAGTTGGACTACTGTGTGGGCTCTACCTGATTGGAAGGACAAGCTTGAGAGAAGGTACATGTAGATTCAATGAGACAGTGTCTGGTATCTGAAATCACAAACATTGGAGGAGGAGGTTGAGAGGTGGTCTTTTTGGAGGCGTATAAAACCATGATGGGTATAGTTAGGGTGAATGGAAGGTACCTTTTCTCTAAGGTGTGGGATTTCAAAGCTAGGGGACACTTTTTATGGTGAAAGGAGAGAGATTTCGGAAAGACAGCAGAGACAATTCCTATGCACAGAGTGTGGTTCACATGTAGAATGAATTTCCTGAGAAAGTTGTGGATGTGGACATAGTTACAACATTTAAAAGACAACATTTCCAAAAATAAATGAATAGGAAAGGCTTGGAGGTACATGGGCGAGCAGTAGGCAGGTTGGACTAGTTTAGTTTGGGATTATCTTTGTCATGGACTGATTGGATCAAAGGGTCTGTTTCCACGCTGTATGACTCCATGACTCTATAGCATGGGAAACATTGGGTCCTTTCTAATTAGAACAATGCAGAGTGTGAGGGGATGGACCAGGTCAAATATAAGCAGACTGCTGGCAATTGTTGGGTGGTCTAGAGCGAGGCAACTTCAAATACATAACTAAATGCAGAAGGTTTAGAACAGGAGGAAGGAGAAGCTTCTCTGGACACAGAATTGTGTGGCTGTGGAATTCATTTTCATTGTTGCTGAATGTAGCGGAAGTTGTGTTAATAATTTAGGATTAGATTAGATATGTGAATAAGGGAATGGGGGAATGAAGGGATATGGGAACAAGCAGTGTAGAAAGTAAACATCAACACAGCCTCATTAAGCTGAAGTTCCCTTTTACTGTGTCGTAAATTCTACATATTATGATGTTGAGACATGTTTCATACTTAAATTCTCAAAATTGGCAAAAGCCTGGGAACTTGGTGCCACACCTCTAACTTCCGTTAGAAAATATGTGACTTTTTGGGGAAGTTGTAGGGTGCGGCACCAAGGGAATGTAAAGAGAAACATCACCGAAGCAAAACTAATGGGCAGAGTAGTGCAATTTCCTCTTCGCTTTGTGACACAGAATGCAGTGACAAACACAAACTCTCCCGTGTTTCTGTCAAGACGACATTATGGGAAGAAACCTGTGCCGTGGCCACAGACTCACCTGATACAGTGCGGGAACTGTTTCGGCTGCCACTCTGCGAATTGTTGCCAGGGAAATTGCTTCTGACTTGCTTGGCCGGTGGGCTCTCCACCCTCTCCCACAGGGGCTGCAGTTCAAAGTTACTGCACAGAAACACAAACAATCCACAATCGGTCAACCATGTTGGGACAACTTTTCATTGCCGACTGGCAACAGCTTTTATTCAGGATGATGGGAGGAGTGTTCACCAGACAAGAAACCACTTTGGTTGCCTGCAGTTTTCAAAACGTCCGTCTCGACATTCCGTGGCAATATCTTAGATCTCTGTATTACTGGCTAAGTCAGAACAGCGAAGCCAGAGACAAAATAGCTTGCATCTGTTCATTGTGCTTCAAAAGTTTAGGTCATCCCAAATTGCTTTATGGCTAATGAGAAACATGAGGGGAAAGTCAGAAAGAGAACTGTCGTTAAATTTAACATCTGAGTAATAGTTTTAGATTTTATAAAAATCAATTTATTCAGAAATGTTACATCACACATCGGGAGCAGGTGGGAATGGAATCCGGGTCTCCTGAGTTAGAGGTGAGCATACTACCATTCTACCACAAAAGCCCCTGATGACCATTTTTATTGACAGACTTATTGATGATGCACTAACATGGCACAATGACTGATCTAGTTTAAACTGGGAAAGATGGTCCAGAGCATTTTCTGAATCATCGAATCCATAAAGTGTGGAAACAGGCCATTTGGCCCATTGAGTCAATACCAAACATCTGAAGAGCATCACAGCCAGACCCAAACCCTATCCCTATAATCCTGCATTTCCCATGACTAATCCACCTAGCCTGCACATCCCTGAACACTGTGGGCAATTTAGCACGGCCAATCCACCTAACCTGCATATCTTTGGACTGTGGGAGGAAACCGGAGAAAACCTACGCTGGCACGGGGAGAACGTACAAACTCCACACAGACAGTCACCCCAGACTGGAATCGAATCCGGGTCCCTGATGCTGTGAAGTAGCAGTGCCAACCACTGAAGCACTATGCCATGAGAGATGATTTGTTGGATCACAGAAATTTAGGACTCTGTATTCAGAAATGGTGACAATTACAAAAACTAATTTTAAAGACTAGTAGAATATTAACCTCCATTTCAAATGCTCTGCAATGCAGCTCTGGAGCATTGTATTCTTTACTGACCTCAGAAATCATACACTATTGTTGGTGCCAGTAGGAAAGGGTATTGCACATTCACCAGAATGCTATTGGGTTCAAAAGGGTGAAATAATGGTTTTTCATTGTCCAGGCTTGTATTCCTGCAAGTCTAGAAAATCAAGGGTACTGATTAAATGATTTGTTGGGTAGATAGAGAGAAACTATTTCCAAAATGGTGGGGAAATCCAGTCAAGGCAGCATAACCTGAAAATTACAGCCAGACCGTTAAAAAGTGAGGGCAGGAAGTACTACTCCACAGTAATGAAAATCTGGAACTCTCTCCCCTGATAAAGAGGCATTGAGACTAAATCAGTTGAAACCTTCAAAACTGAGCTCGAGGATTATTTGTTAGGTAAGGCTATTAAGGGTGACAGAACCAAAATGAGTAGATGTGGGTAAGAGATATATCAATCATTGAATGGTGGGACTGAATTTCTATCATTATTTTCATGGGGACCTTGATGGGAACAGGACAGAAGGGGCAGTGACAATTTGAGCCAAAGGCACCCCTTCTGTCTTTGGCACTCAGCTGCAAATTGAAAGCTGCAGGAAGTTTCACTTTATAGTCTGCAGAAAACAAGGCACTGCCAAAAATAAGTCAGTCAGGACAGGATGTGTGGTTTGTTACTTTTACCAATTTCTCAAAGATAGAAGTTATGAAATAATTGGGATTTGGCCTTCTGCTTTGTATACTCCTTTGGTGTGTTTGAAATAAAGAAGATGATGTGGAGGTGCCGGTGTTGGACTGGACTGGACAAAATTAAAAATCACACAACACCAGGTTATAGCTAGCTACCTGACAAAGGAGCACTGCTCCGAAAATGTGTACTTCCAAATAAACCTGTTGGACTTTAACCTGGTGTTGTGTGATTTTTAACTATGAAATAAAGAAGCCAAACACTTTGTTTCTAGTCCTTTCTCATCAAATGCTTCTCAATGTGTCTTCGAGGCAATCTGTATCAGTACTTTACTTTCATTCACCCATGGGACATGGGTGTCACTGGCTGGGTCAGCATTTATTGACCATGCCTAGATGCCCTTGAGAAGGTGGTGACATGCTCTTGAGAAGGCAGTCCATGTGTAGGTAGATACACAATTACTTTAGAGATGGAATTCCAGGATTTTGACCCAGCAACAGTGAAGGAAAGGCAATATATTTTCAAATCAGTGAGAGGCTTGGAGGGGAACTTGCAGGTGGTTGTATCACTGTGTACCTGCTGCCCTTGTCCTTCTAAATGGAAGTGGTCATTGTAGAGACTGTGATAAGGTCAGCCAGGTGGACCTCTTAGAATGTGGGTTCCCTGATGGAGGCTGCTAATCTGTTCCAATCAGGGAGCCTTGTCGGACAGACATAAATAAGAGTGTCAGAGATTCTATTCACTCTGAGAGTTGGCTCTGAGGGAGGTGGATCTCAGTGTCAGGAACTCTCCATGTGTAAATAAAGGTGACATGGTGATGAGATACGTGGATCTGTGAAGCAATTTCAGTGTCCAGAATGGGATTACTGATGTAACCATGCAAAAGTGCCGACTAGCTGAAGCCCAGCAGGACTTTAAACAGGCCCTACAACGGCTTTACCATTGAACAATGTAGCAGGTGGGGTATCTGAGCTGCAGGGTATTCTGATATCAGTCCGACTGAGCTTGGGGAATGTCACTTGAGTGAAGGCAACTGCATAGCCTCACTTAGGACATATCTGGAGTTGCATACAGGCCAGACCAGGTGAGGATGGCAGATTTCCTTCCCTGAATGACATTAGTGACCCCGATGGGGTTTTAATGTCAGTCGTTTCATGGTCATCGTTTCTGGTCTTAATTCCAGAAAGTGTTTATTGGATTCCAATCGACCATCTGCTGTATCAGGATTCAAACCTAGGTCTCCAGAACATTAATCTAGTGATCTCCTGAGCCATCTCCTTCCCTATACTGATGATAAGCAGCAAACCATCCTTGTAAGTATTTGTAAGTTGTCACCAATTTTATAAATGAAAGTTTTATAAATGAAAATTCTGTTCATACAAGACACTATCCCCCCTGAATAAACATACATTAATTATGCACGGAGATTGGTGAAATAATATCCGCCAGTTCGGAGGTAGCTTGCTTGAAGCACACTTGCTTCTACATGGAGATGTTTGTGAATTAAGTCTCAGTCCAGGGCTTGAGAGCATTGTTTCAGTTGATTCATTGCTGGAGGTATTGGACAGAGCACCAGACGAAGGCTCTGGCACAATGGAAGGGGAGAGATTTGTTCCATCTGCCTTCACCAATACAATTCCATCAACCAACATTATCAAAAGACAAAATACTCTTTCATCCAATTTGTGTGAGCTGGCTGCTTTTGAAAGTTGGCTCCTTTGCTGAAATAATAATTACCCTGTGTGTGAATCATTTCCAAGAGATGTCATCAGGCCCTCGACACTACAAAACTTTTCTTGCCTGGTTCTAAATGTATCCTTTTGTAAAATGATAATGATTTGCAAACAGTTCACATTTAAAAGACAGGATTAAGAAAAGCATACAATGCATGGAGAAAAATATAAGAAATTCAAATCAATTCTCCTTTCTGAACCTGTCACATGTATTTAAAATACAGCTGCAGTGCCTTTTTTAGTCACTTGGTTTGGCACAGTTGTTCTGTTAGTTACTGAGAAAGGGGGCTATATGTAATTGTAGGTATAAAATCCCTTCTAATAAAAACCTTGCATAGGTTGCAGGCTTCACTGACAAGGCCTACATTTGTTCTCCAATCCTCAGTACCATTACACTGAGTGGCTTCCCAGACCATTTCAGAGCACAATTAGAGTCGACAATGTTCTTATCATTGAATCCCTACAGTGTGAAAATAGACTATTTGGCCTATTGAGTCCACCCCGACCTTCCAAACAGCATCGCACTCAGACCCATCCCCCTATCCTACAACGCTACCTTTCCCATGGCTAATCCACCTATCCTGCACATCCCTGGACACTATAGGCAATTTAGCAGAGCTAATCCACCTAATCTGCACATCTTTAGACTGTGGGAGGAAACCAGAGCACCCAGTGGAAACCCACGTAGACACGGGGAGAACGTGCAAACTTCACATAGACAGTCACCCGAGGCTGGAATCGATCCTGGGTTCCTCCTGCTGCTTTGAGGCTGCAATAACGCTCACCACTGAGACACCGTGCCATCTTACGGATCAGGACTGCAATGGCAGATTTCCTTCCCTAAAGGGCATTGGTGAACTAAGCGAGTTTTTGCAACAAGTATGACAGCTCTAATGGTCATCATTATAGGCGTATATAACAGTCCAGACTGATTAGAACATAGAATACAGCGCAGGACAGGCCCTTCGGTCCTCGGTGTTGCGCTGACCTGTGAAACCAATCTGAAACCTATCTATCCGACACTATTCCATTTTCATTCATATGTTTATCCAATGACCATTTAAATATCCTTAAAGTTGGCGAGTCTATGACTGCTGCAGGCAGTGCATTCCACGCCCTGATTATTGAATGTAATTTCAGTTGCTCCTACGGTGAGATTTGAACGAGTACTTCACAGTTTTTAAATGAATTGCTGGATTACCAACTCAGTGACATAACGAGCAACCCACCTACGCCTACTAAAAAAAAAACACCACAATTCTTACATCATGAGAAACATTGCCCAAAGGGATAGAGTTTCAGGCGATTTTAAACCAATCCTGTATAATGCATATCATTTGGGAATATTCACAGTGTGCAGTGCAACATCAGAAAATTACTCTTCATGCTAATTGACCTTTTGGAATTTAAGAATAAACATTGAAATTTAATGACAGGAAAATACCATAACTGTTTTGTCTCTCAGAAAAGCAAGCCTATTTACAAATTTTCAATGTCACATATGAGGCACAAATGACACTGCCAGAGACTATTCCAAAGTTGCACAGCATCTTAAAGTGACCTTTTGAACTATAGGCTATAATTCTGGAAGTTCACCAGTGAAAGGGAGGGATGAGGTCAAAGAGGATTGGGATTACGTTCATTGGAATTTAGATGAATGAGGGAGGATCTTATAGAAACATATAAAATTATGAAGGGAATAGATATGATAGAAATAGAGAGGATATTTTCACTGGTGGGTGAAACTAGGACAAGAGGGCATAGCCTCAAAATTATGGGGAGCAGATTTAGGACCGAATTGAGAAGGAACCCAGAGGCTTGTGAAACTGTGGATTTCCCTGCTCATTTAAGTAGCTGATGTTTCGTGATTGAATGTTTTTAAAACTAAGATAGATAATTTTTTGAATGGTAAAGGAATCGAGGGTTATGGTGAGAGGGCGGGTTAGCGGAGCTGAGGCCACAAAAAGATCAGCCATGATCTTATTGAATGGCAGAGCAGGCTCAAAGGGCCAAGACAGCCTACTCCTGCTCTTAGTTCTTCTATTCTCACGTTCTTATGGTATCTATCATCTGTTCTTTTATACATGGGACCTTAAAAGAGAATGGTCCAAAGACATACAAGCCAGGCAGATTGGCCATGCTAAATTGCCTGGTAGTATCCAGGGATGTGCAGACTAGGTGGATTAGCCACGGCAACTGCAGAGTTACAGGGATTGGGTAGGGTGGTGCGTCTGGGTGGGATGTTCTTAAAAGGGTCAATGTGGATTCAATGGGCCAAATAACTTGCTTCCAAACTGTAGGGATTCTATGATTCTATAATCATTCCCACAATGAGTCAATAGCTGTAATGTTTATTCAACTTGGAATTTCTCGTGTAAAAGTGATGTGTAAGCATGTGTAGACATTGCAGTCACTTAATAGCAAAGTCAATAACAACTTGTGTTTAGAGAGGGGTGGCTTTACTTTCACTTTTGACCAACCAGCCTCCCCAACCTCGTCCAATGAACAAGGTATAAATCTCATTCAGGGTTCCAGAGGCACTTCCACCAAACTATGGCTAGGCAGCAGAGGTCCAGGTCAATGGAGGTCTTCACAGCACAGAGGCTGGGAGACAAGCCCAGAGAACATTGGAAGAGTTGACTAAAGGTCATTGATCTGAAACATTAACTCCATCTCTCTCTCTCTCTCTCTCTCTCTCTCCACGGATGCAGTCAGCATCTGCTGAGTAATCTCAGCATATTTTGTTTTTCTCCCTATTTCAGCAGCCATAATGACATTTCAGTGCAGCTAACACCCATTGCCCAGGAGCTGGGTCAATCCAATCTTTGTAAAAAGGATCAGAGTGGAATCAGCAATGCCCAAGTAAGGCAAAAATAAAGCAATGAAACTGGATATGTCACATATGGGATTCTATGTCATTAGCTTAAGTGGCCCATAATGATAAAATGTGTGGACACAGACTACATACTTGATCAAATCTAATAACAGAACATAGAACATAGAAACGTACAGCACAGAACAGGCCCTTTGGCCCACGACGCTGTGCTGAGATTTAATCCTAATGTAAAATATAATAACTTAACCTATGCACCCCTCAACTCACTGCTATCCATGTGCATGTCCAGCAGTCACTTAAATGTACCCAATGACTCTGCTTCCACCAGCACAGCTGGCAATGCATTCCATGTATTCACAACTCTCTGAGTAAAGAACATTCCTCTGACATCTCCTTTATATCTTCCTCATAATATCTTCAAACTATGACTTCTCGTACCAGTCAATCCTGCCCTGGGGAAAAGTCTCTGGCTATTGACTCTATCTATTCCTCTCATTATTTTGTACACCTCAATCAGGTCTCCTCTCTTCCTCCTTCTCTCCAGAGAGAAATGTCCAAGCTTATTCAACCTTTCTTCATAAGGCAAGCCCTCCAGTCCAGGCAGCACCCTGGTAAATCTTCTTTGCACCCTCACCAAAGCCTCTGTATCTTTCCTATAGTAGGGTGACCTGAACTGGACACAATATTCCAAGTGTGGTCTCACCAGGGACTTGTGGAGCTGCAGCAAAACCTCACGGTTCTTAAACTCGATCCTCCTGTTAATGAAAGCCAAAACACCATATGCTTTCTTAACAACCCTATCCACTTGGGTGGCAACTTTGAGGGATCTATGTACTTGCACACCCAGATCCCTCTGTTCCTCCACACTGCCAAGAATCCTATCTTTAATCCTATATTCAGCATTTGAGTTCGACCTTCCAAATTGCATCACTTTTGCATTTATGAATTCCTGAAGAAGGGCCTGTGCCCGAAACGTCGAATCTCCTGTTCCCTGGATGCTGCCTGACCTGCTGTGCTGTTCCAGCAATAAAGTTTCACTTTGCATTTATCCAGGTTGAACTCCATCTGCTATTTCTCAGCCCAGCTCTGCATCCTGTCTATGTCGCGTTGCAGCCTGCAGTAGCCCTCTATACCATTGACGACACTCCAACCTTTGCGTCATCTGCAAATTTACTAACCCACCCCTCAACCTCCTCATCCAAGTCATTTATAAAAACTACAAAGAGCAGAGGCCCAAGAACAGAGCCCTGTGGAACCCCACTCAACACTATTCTCCAGGCAGAATACTTTCCATCTACAACCACTCTCTGCCTTCTGTCAGCCAGCCAATTCTGAATCCAGATAGCCAAATCTCCCTGTATCCCATAGTTTCTGACTTTATGAATGAGCCTACCATGGGGAACTCTATCAAATGCCTTGCTGAAGTCCATATACACCACATCCACTGCTTGACCATCATCGACCTGTCTTAACACCTCCTCAAAGAACTCACAAGCCACTTAAAAATGCACATACTTTATTGTGGTAAAGAAAAACACTATCAAATTTTGACATCTGTCAACTGGTTTTAATGCCTGGGATCTTTATAGATCATAATGATTTTAAGAAAGAAAAATGCTGACTTAAAATCCACAGGAATCAATAGACCACAGATTATCCCAGCTTTGCAAAATCAATGTGAGACAAAGATGGCCTGAGTCAAAATTAATATTTCAAAAGACGCTGACATTTAAATTTGCTTCTCCTGCCTGATTTACACATCTATAGATAAGTTCCGTATAGCAGAGATAAAAGAGTCACCTAAAAACAATGAGCCTTGACATGAGAATACGCAAATGAGCTGTATTTCAAGTGACTGCTTTTGGCACAGCAGCTAATAGAAAGCTGGATTTGTAACCAGAACTGGAGAAGACTTGTGCACTCACTCTCTTTTTTTCTCTCAGCTTCTCTTAAAAGACATGATCCTGTGAAAAATCAAATTGGAGAAAAAGTCCCCGTTTGGGGACCATGCAATCTGCTGGACTCGATTTTGAATTCAATAATTTTAATGAATCGCAGGGTTTAGAGGGATACAGGCCAAATGCTGGCAAACAGAACTAGATCAATTTAGGATATCTGGTTGCCATGGATGAGTTGGACCAAAGAGTCTGTTTCCATGATGTACAACTCTATAACTGTATCCTCTATAAAACCTATATCTTGACCAAGGTTTTGGTCACTAGTTGTACTGTCAAGTAAGCTCAGAATTGTTGCCACCCAGGAGGAGACTATTTGGTCCATCTCATTTGTGCTGACTCTCAGAATGACCATTGCATCTGGTGCTATTCAACTACCTTCCCCCGTAACCTTGCACATTCTTCCTCTTCAGTTAATAACTCAATTCCCTCTTAAATATCTCAATTGAACCTATCCCCACCACAGCCTCAGACAATGCATTCCGGATCCCTATTACGTGTTCCATGGAAATGTTTTTCCTTATGCCTGCTTTACTTCTTCTGTGAATTACCTCGATTTGTGCCCTTGTATTGTTGATGCTAAATGTTTATCATGGTCAGTATTATCTCTTGATTTATAAAGCTCTGGTGAAGCACTTTGAGAGTTTTTTTCATGCGAAGGAAACTATATAAATGCGAGTTTTTTTTACTGCGGTTGGGGTAGGAAAATGAAACTTACGGAAAGAAAATTGCTTTTTGGAAGACTTTCTGATAATTCCTGTATTTTCAGTGAACTCTGGGCAGCATTGGCTGAAGTAACAAAAATTATTTGGGTATCTTAAATGTGAGTTACACCTGAGATGTCTTGTGATCTTCTGTGCTGGCTGAAAATTCATTGTATTAGAACCCGATGATATGACTGACACAACCAGACATTAAAATTGGGAGATTCTGCCAATTCAGATGGCTCAGAATCACAGAAAGGTTGCAGTTCAGAAGGAGGCCATTTGGCCAATCATACCTAGGCCAGCTAGAAGATCTTCACACTGTGCTCATTTTTCTCAGATGCACAGGACCAATAGGTACAGTATAAAAGACTTGTCATGTCAAAATCCATCTGATCTACCAAGAAACCAACTAATGTGCATTAATGAAAGTGGTAAATGGTTCAACATAGTGCTTAAAAGTTACTTTTAATGATTTTAGATTCAGTTAATCACAGCTGGAGGACTGGACATTTATATTAAAATGCTTCTCTTTAGTGATAAAGCCATTTTCAGCTGCATTATTAAAACTGCCCCAGGTTATTACTCTGAAACACATCAAGAAATGCTTTTTAACAGAAAGAGAAAAAATCTAAAATAATTATGTTTTATCACTCTGCCATTTCGCACTGGCTGACAGAAGATTTTACATTTGGGATGACACAAATGATTTTGATCTGAAACTTAAGGAGTAATCAAACCAGAATAGTCTTTTGAGTGACTTTTGAGCACAGCTTCCAGATTGTGCCCAATGTGGAAGTTTTATCTGCAAAATCTTGCTCTATCTTCACACTGAAAGTTTTAATATAATTGTCACAGCTGGATCTGTTCACCTTAGCAAACCAGTACTTCACTGATTAAGTATCTTGTGGTGCAGTGCTCGTGACCTTATCTCTAAGCTATTGTGACTTTGGGTTCAAGTCCCACCTATCTCAGGGGTGTTCAATAACAAGTCTGAACATGTAGATAAGGAATTATGTTAATATTTATTCACGGGATGTGGGTGTCACTGGCTAGATCAGCATTTGTTGCCCATCCCTAATTGCCCAGAGGACATTAAATAGTCAACCACATTGCTGCGGGTCTGGAGTCACATATAGGCCAGACCAGGTAAGGATGGCAGATTTCCTTCCCTGAAAAACATTAACAAAGCAGATGGGCTTTTCCTGACATTCGGTAATGATTTCATGGTCATTGTTAGGCATTTATTTTCAGGTTATTAATGAATTGAAATTCCACCATCTGCCATAGTGACATTCAAACACAGGACCCCAGAACGTTACCTGGGTGTGGATTCATGGTCTAGCGATAATACCACTCAGTCATTGTCTGAAGCATAAAAAAAAATCACTGGCCCTTATAAATTACTGTTTAAAATAGAGTTAATGAGGCAGCCAGGCTGCAGTTAGTTCTACTAATGATAGACTGTCGTCACCAACCTGGAGGGACTCTTCTGCCTGGCTTGACTGTTTATTTGTTCTCTGCTGTACGATTTTGAGACCGTTCTTTCGGGAACCTTAACGATTTAAAAAAAAGTTTAAAATATTAGTTTTAATAACTGTCCTCCTCAGAGCACCCCAAACATGAAAATATATTAAGCTTACTATCACGCAGGAGAATGCCATTAGCTGCTGGATTAAAGTTTAATTCATTCATTTTAAACACTCCCTGTTGCTGATGATTTCACAAAGCTAATATCTAAGACTTAATTAAACTTGAATTTAAATAGATTAAGCAGGTATTTAGGAGTGGTAGTAGACCATTCAGCCCCTCAAGTCAGTTCCAATATTCAATTAGATACCGACTGGTCTGTACTTGCTAGTAGCCAGATATATCCTTGTGTGTGCCACTTTTTAAAATGTATTTATGTGGCGATTTGCCAGAAATGTGACCTGATGCAAGACGGGAACAGAGCGTCTCAGAACTGTGTGAACATTGGGACCACAGTGCTTTTCCTAACTTAGATTCAGCACGATGGCTCAGTGGTTAGTACTGCTACCTCACAGCGCCAGGAACCTGAGTTTGATTCCACCTTCAGGTTACTATCTGTGTTAGGGTTTGCACATTCTCCCCATGTCCAGGTGAATTTTCTCTGGTTTCCTCCCACAGTCAAATACGTGCAGTTTAGGTGGATTGACCATGCTAAGTTGCCCAGAGTGTCCAGGGATGTGCAGGCTAGGGGGAATGCATGGTTGCAGGGACAGGACAGGGGGGTTAGCTCTGGATGGGATGCTCATCACAGGGTCAGTGTGGACTCAATGGGCCAAATGGTCTGCTTCCACACTGAAGGGATTCTATGAATTCAATAAGAAAGTCTGCAGCTGTCGGTGAGTGTGATTGGGTGAATTAGAGCCAAATACGGTACAGGAAGAGAGATAGACTGGATTAGGTGAACGTGAAGATAAAAAGACAAACAAAAATTGAAAGCTTCACACTCCTTAATTTTTAAGAAATATTTACCACATACAGGAAGGACACAAAATCACTGAAACTGGCCTCTGTCTGAGACAGAGAGGTCAATCCATATTGAATTTATCTTGCAACCTCCTCAACATTCTGACGAAATTGTGCGTTGCTAACAAATCGCTACTTTTTCAGGAGGATTTAGAAACTCCAGCCAAGGGGGGAAATTGTGGTGCAAAACGTCATTAGCAGTTCAAATCTCATTCAGATTTTTATGATCCTGGCCTAGACCCCTAACTTATACAATGGTCCTGGAAGGGATCGCCACATTACACACAATGATCTGGTGAGAGATGAGCAACTTTTAATTTTGAAGGAACAAAATGTGAGATCCAGGGGACTTCCTCAAAGAATAAAACCACATGATTCCATGATTTTGAATGCGCAGCAATATTTTACCACACATGTTAGAACAGTAATGCATTCTATAGTAAATGCATAAGTTATTTCGAACAGCCAGAATTAGCAAGAGGTAAACCTTGGTAATAGACTCCAACCAAATACTCACAGCGCACGTTAAAAATACAATCAATCCAGAACCTACAGAATTCTCAGCAGTCCACCAAAATGTTAATGACACAGTGTATCAACATAACTTATTAACCCTCACGGGGGTTAGAGTTTTCACTTTAGCTCATCTGACCATGATAAGAGTTGATAGTATGTTGCTGGAAAAGCACAGCAGGGCAGGCAGCATCCGAGAAGCAGGAAAATCAATGTTTTGGGCAAGAGCCCTTCATCAGGAATGAATGATAAGAGGCATGTATAGGATTCTTAAGAGTCAGTGTGTCATAATCTGTCTCAGGACTGCTCCTGTTTTGATGGAACATCCTTCGGTCCTCAGTTCATGCTCACCTTGAATCTGAAGTTGCACTCCAATACAATTTCATCAGCACAGCCTCAGCTTTTTGGGTTCGGAAGGGATTTGCCAGGATGTTGCTAGGTATGGAGGGTTTGAGTTATGAAGAGAGGTGGGATAGGCTGGGACTTTTTTCATTGGAGTATAGGAGATTGAGAGGCGACGTTACAGAAATGTAAAAAACAATGAGGAGTATAGGTAGACTTAATGGGCAGCTGTCCTTTCCTTAGAATGGGGGTTTCAAGAGAAGGGGGCACATTTTTAAGGTGAGAGGAGAGAGACTTAACAAAGACATGAAGACAATATTTTTACACAGAAGGTGATTCACATGTGGAATGAACATCCTAAGAAAGTGGGTGGATGTGGGGACAATTACAACATTTAAAAGACATTTAGATAAGCATATGAATAGGAAAGGTTTGGATGGATATGGGCCAGGAGCAGGCAGGTGGGACTAGTTTATTTCGGGATTATGTTCGGCATGGACTGGTTGGACTAACGGGTTTGTTTCTGTGCTGTATGACTCTATGACTCTATGTCCCTGGTTACACAAACTCAGTGTAGTTTAGTTGCCCCTCATACAGGACAGCTAAAAATCAATACTTCTAACATGGAGGCTCCCTCCGTCTCTATTTCACTAACATTCACAGTGCCTGTATGTAATATTCTAAGCTGCTCTTCCATGACCACCAAACTGTTTGAACTGACATTTCAAAAACTTTACATTAAGCTTGCCACTATCACTGGGCAGAACTGAATGTTGCTACCTCACAACGCTGGAACAGAGTGTGCTCTGAATGTTATATGTCCCAGAGAATGCTGGCTTGCTCAGTACAAATGAAAAAGATATAACTTGAGGATTTCATCCCAAGATGGACTGAAGTAAGAATTTAGAAGTTAGGGTAGCAGTTTGGATTTTGGAATGCAATTTTCAAGGTTTGCAACAGAAATTTGTGGTGCTGAGTGGTCTGCAAGACCATGACTTAGTTGAGGGCCTTAAGTGAAAAAATTAAGCCAAAGGCCTCTTCTGCTTCCTTCTGGTTTAATGGGCAGCAGGAGAGGCTTGCATTCAATATGATATCAGGGAGGGTTAAAGCTATGATCGTCAGGGCGGTGGGGTCGGTTTCTTCTTTCTGTATCTCTGTGCCAATTGAAAACCTTTCTTCTGTTACCTCCCATGCCCTGTTTTGCCGCTGCCACTCCCCCCACCCCACCCACCATGTTCGGCCTCCATCCCTGCCCTTGCCAATTTATCTCCACACCTCAAACCCATGCCCAGCAAGATCCAGACCAGCCAGGGGGCATTTGCAGCTTCCCTTCCTCCTGGTCCACCTGTAATACCTGCAATGGCCAACCAATGGTTTGGTGAAGGGTTGCAGGCCTCATGTTGGCTGGTAGCTCTATGAGACTGGACCTCCTCCTAGAAATGGGATGGAAATCCCGCCTGATCCTAATTAATCAAAGACCCAATTGCTGAACAATTAAAGCCTTGCCAAGCAGAAGCTGTGCTTTACACCAAAACTCTACCCTGTGGTAACCTTTCTCAGTGTTTCACCCAGTCCATGGTGTCTGGTAATGCTGTTAAGATACCTCTGACCCCAGCAACACCAGACAGTGGAAATCTTAGGCATATGCAGATGCTAACAGCAATTTCTCAATTGGAACAGGGATTTTCAGGGAAACATGGCTCACCTCTAGCCAGCTGAGTTCCTGTGACTGTCTACATTGGTCACTGAACTAATAGCATGATTTCATTGACAAATTCCCATGGAAGGTAAACAATGTTGACAGCAAAATATTTGGGAAGGAAACATGGGAAGGTATCGTATTTCCAGCCTTTTGTGTAAAGTGAAAACTATTTGCTTCATTTGGTTGGTAATAGCTTTTATTGGGTGTTAATGAGCTACAGAGAAGCATGTACTGATATGAAAATGTGTTCATTTGTTAAGATGCCCGCTGCATCGACCAACAGATGATGGAAAGCGATTCCAAGTTAACACAAATTAAGCTGACAAACACCTCAGCATGAAAGAAAAAAATAAGCTCTCAGCGTTGTGCCATAGACCTCTGAGCAACAAAGTAAGCATCATTTAAATAACTATACCTTAGGAGGTGGTTCCTCATTGTCCCAAAATACTTCGTCTTGTCCCAGAGATGCTGGAATTAGGACCATGTCGCTTAATGAAACCGAACTGGAAAGGTTGCCTCGATATTCTCGCAGATCCTGTGGAGGGGAAGCCTTCACATTAATATGGAGCATGACCAGATAAAAGGTGGACAGATAAAATAAAGATCGCTTTTCTCATTTAAAATGAAACATAAATAAATTTCAAGACCTTACTGGTAATAGCATTTTTTTTTAGGAACACTGGAATACCATTTAACTTGGAGTGCCAGAATACCTCATTCATAGTTGTACGTGTTGGACAGAATCTCGGCACACATGAATCTCAGCGATCTTTTGCATTCCCATGATCCTGGGAATTTGTAATGTGAAGACGTGTACCTGTTGAGTGAGTGTTTGTCAAACCGAGCAAGAGAATTAACATCCTATTGGAGCGTTCCTTAATTGCTGATCAGGTACTGTTATAATTGATTGAAAAGTGTATTTCTTCTGATTCTTTGGATTTTTTGCCGTCTGGGAACTGATGCTAACAATGTTGATTGTTCTTTCTTCTAAACTCAATTGAATCTAGATTAAGCCACGACGAGTCACTTGCTCTCTGTAGGATCTATTGATTTTCACAAGAATGAGCCAGGGATCCCAGACTCTGACTTCATCCAGGGGCTGGATCTAGCCTCCAGTGAGTGTGTTTCTGTGTCTCTGTCAGTCTAATAGCAATACTGGAGTGAGTCATTCGCAGTTTGGAGTGTAGCCCTTGGGGGGGGGGGGGGGGGGGCATGGTTGCATTGCCCTCCAACGAAGCTGCACATTTTGAGTTATCAACTAGGGATGAGATTATTTTCCTCAGAGAAGTTTAAGTTGAGAATAGCACACTTGGCTACTCAGTCTTAACATCAGTGGCTCTTAAAGAAATCAATAATAAAAGTGCTCAAAAATCCAAAGGGCTCTGATTGAGAGATAGGGAGAAGCTTATTTCATTCGCAGAAGGGTCCATAACTAGAAGACAGAGATTGAAAAGAAAAAAAAGTGGGAATTGAGGAGAAACTGTTATGCTGTGAGTCATTGTGATCTGAAATGCACTCTGTGAAAGGGTGATGGAAACGCATTCACTAGTAACTTTTAAATGCTAATGTATTTTTGTAAAATAAACATTTGCATGGCTACTGGGGAAAAGCAGGAGAGAGACAAGAATTGGAAAAAACATTTTGAAACAGCTAGCACAGCTGATGTTCTGTGAGATTCCATACGCATATCAGTTCCACATTCTAATCTGACATTTATCGACCAGCCATGATTGAATATCAGAGCAATGGGCCAAATGGACTAATTCTGCTGCTTTATCTTAGCTACACGATGCACTGCAGTAATTGATTGAGATTCCTTTGACAGCACCTAATCCCCATGGACTACTGAAGTTCAGGACAACGACTCATTCCTATCTTCTTAAGGGCAATTAGGGATGGGCAACAAATGCTGACCTAGCCAGTAACACTCTTATCCCATGAACAAATAATGCAGGAAAATTCGAGGAGATGTACATTGCCAAGTCTCTATTTGTTTAGAGATTGCTCCAAATTGGATAGTTGGATATTTCTCTGTTACTTGCAGTGACAGGATATAAGATTCTCTGAGTCCACAATGTAAGATTCTACTAGTTAGGTACAGATCACTAGCTATTTGACTTGCCAGCTTTAAGGGCATTTAAATGGTCGTTGGATAAATATATGGATGACAATGGAATAGTATAGGTTAGATGGGCTTCAGATTGCTTTCAAAGGTCGGCACAACATTGAGGGCTGAAAGGCCTGTACTGCGCTGTATCGTTCTATGTTCTATTTGATTAGAAACTAGTCCTGATGGAAAATCAGACAGATAGTGCACCATTCTAACTCAAATCTCTTCCATTGATAGCTAACCTCATTTATGTCGAACACCATGATTGAGAAACAAGATTCTTAATTTGTTCGAGAGAAACTTCAGTACATAATTGTTGAATATGGGTGGGAAAGGGTTAATACTGATGCATGTCATATGCAGCATTGACAATGATGATATCATGTGGATTTATGGGTAAAACAGTTTAAAATCTCAAAGGAGTGACTGTGGTCTTCCTCAAAGTCTCTGTAACAATGTTTGGCACAGCAAAGTAACCTGTAAGCCATTAACAGGAAACAAACTGGATAATGTGATCTAAAAGAGTCTTTTCTAGTTAGCCCAAGAAATTCTCACTCGTAAAGAGGATGGTGGTAGTTACCTTCATCATGAACAGAAATTTAAACAGCACAGAAAGTTGTCATAACCTGGACATCAGCAACAGGGAGATGTTGCAGGTAAGGTTAGTGCATACACTGAAGCTAACCAAAAATGACAATATGCTCTAGAAAACTATAGTTTCAGGAAGAAAGCTCTTACAAGTCCAACAGTCCACATTAAATATAGGATTTGCTGCTATTTGAGGGAAATTCAGGGCTTATATTTTGATACAGTGCAGAAGAAAATCATTTAGCTCATCATACCTATATTGGGATTCCACTGGGGTATTCAGTTTTATAAATATTTAACATAACACCACTAGCCATTAAAGAAATGTTTTCAACATTACAAGTGGGGATACACTTTACTTCAATAAGTGTAAAGCACTTAGAGACATGTGGTAATACCGAGTAGTGGAGAGGATGGATCTAGGTACTGATGTATAATATTGATCGGCTTATTTAAAGAAGAACATAAATACTTTGAAATCCATTTTGAGAAGGTTTCCCAGACTAACAGCTGGAATGGGTTAATTGTTTTATGAGGAATGGCTGGACAGATTAGGGTAGTGTCTGCCGAAGTTTAAAAGAGTAAGAGATGACTTGATTGAAATGATATGATTGTGAGGGGTCTTGATAAGATGGATGTGGAGAGGATATTTCCCTTCGTGGGAGGTCCAGAACTGGGGGTCACTGCATAAAAATAATAGGTCACTCAGTTACATAGAGGAAGTGATTATTTTTGCTCAGCGGGTCATGAATGTTTGGAACTCCACTCCTGAAAAGGTGGTGAAGTCAGAGTCTTTGAATATTTTTAAGGCAGATGTAACTAGATTCTTCTTAAGAAATAGGGTGAAAGGTTATTGCAGTAGGCAGGAATGTGGATTAGAGGTTACAATCAGGTCAGTCGTGACCTTATTGAGTGGAGGAACTGTCTTGAGGGGCTGAATGGCCTTTTCACGCTCCTACATTTTATATTTTTATGGACATGCTTTATAAAAGCCCACATATTTTAACTTGATTAAAAGGTTCACTTATGACTGAGATTCTACTTAAAGTTAATTCTTTCACCAATGTGATGCAATGAACTTATACAAGCTAGCTAAATAGGCTAGCCACCTGAAGGTTTCACTTTCAAATGCAGTGTTTCCTTCAAAACTATTTTGAAAGCTTGTTTTTTCCTGTCAATATCTTACAGTTAGGCATTAGTATTTGATTAGAAGACAGCACTAGCTGTTCTGTACCAAAGTGATAAATGGAGTTAAAACCAGCTTCCAGGAAATTGCATCAGAATCTGAACAAAACTGCTCCGTCCAGGATTATGGTTCAATCAATGCTCTATGAAGTAATCCATAAAACAAAAAATTCAAGTATTGTTCACACTTATTCACTGAGCAATCCAATCCAAGCCAACCAAGATAATGAGGAACCACGCATGCACACATTCTTACACTCTCTCTCTCTCTCTCTCACACACACACTTCTCATTTTTTAAAAATTCAATTCAAATGTCACCATTTCCAATGGTGGGATTCACCCAGAATGTTAACTTGGAGTTCTGGACTATTTGGCCAATGACATTAATACTATATCACTGCTTCCCCCCATAATCTTCCCTAAACTGTAGATCTAACCATCTCCAGTTGCTTCATCAATGACCTTTCCAAACAGGTTGCTTTCATTCATTTGTGGGCGGCACGGTGGCACAGTGGTTAGCACTGCTGCCTCACAGCGCCAGAGACCCGGGTTCAATTCCCGACTCAGGTGACTGACTGTGTGGAGTTTGCACATTCTCCGCGTGTCTGCGTGGGTTTCCTCCGGGTGCTCCGGTTTCCTCCCACAGTCCAAAGATGTGCACGTCAGGTGAATTGGCCATGCTAAATTGCCCGTAGTGTTAGGTAAAGGGGTGAATGGGTGGGTTACGCTTCGGCGGGTCGGTGTGGACTTGTTGGGCCGAAGGGCCTGTATCCACACTGTAAGTGATCTAATTAGCCAGGACACGGAATATAGGAGCAAGGAAGTCTCGATCCTACTTTATAAAACATTAGTTAAGCTACAGAGAGAATACTATGTGTGATGAGAGGGAATAAGTAAAAGGTGAAGAGCAAGTGGCTTAGAGGAGATCTGAGAAAGACCTTTTTCATCCAGAGGATGATAAACATATGGAACATGCTGCCTGAGAAGGTGGTAGAGGCAATGACTCTGGATGTGCACTTAGGATGCCAGGACATAGTAGGCTCTATCAAGTTCAGGTAAATGGGAATAGTATAATTTGGTTGTCCTAGACATGGTAGGGTGAAGGACATATTTCAATGTTGTATGGCTGTATGACTATGGGAACTGAATTGTGACAGTCATATAAATACTGGAGAAAAACAGGACAAGGGCTGGGAATTAGCTTCCGTGAGTAACTCATCTCTTGACTCCCAAAGCTTGTCCTCCACCTACAAGGCACAAGTCAGGAGTTTGATGCAATGCTCCCTACTTGCTTGGATGAGTGCGACTCCAAAAACACTCAAGAAACAGAACAACCAGGCCAAAGCAGCCCGCTCGAATGGCATCCTACCCACCAGCATCAACATTCAGAAAATCCGTCACAGTCGCAGCAGTATGTATCACCTTCAAGATGCATTGCATCAAATCACAATCATGTCTTCAACAGCACCGTTCAAACCACTCCCGATCAATGAGAAGGACAAAGGCAGCAGATGCATGGGCACACCACTACCAGCAAGTTTTCCCCAAAGCTACACACCATTCTAACTTGGACATTTCTCACGGTCCCTTCACTGTTCCTAGATCAGGATGACAGAACTCTCTTCCTGACAGCACTGTGGGTGTCCCTACATCACAGGGACTGCAGTATTTCAAGAAAACCATCACCTCCTCAAGGTCGACTAGAGATGAATCATAAATGTCAATTAGCCAGCAACCCTCTCAAAGGTGTTTCTGTGTCTCAGTCAAATGTGGCACATGGGCTACAAAAAATAACTTGCTCAACATACAAATTAAATAATTGTGGAAGGATTATGCTTGGATCAGGATTTTCCACTTCAGTGGCACAGTTAGATCAGAATTCTCAACAGTAAAATAGGAAGCTGTTTGCCAGATTGAATTCCAAGTTTGGATCAAAAGTTTGCTTTGACTTTGTCTTTTTCCAGAGTCAGAACGATGCCAACTTTAATTTAATTGACATATTTAATTAGGACAGACAGAATGTTCTGTGGCTCTCTGTGATTCTCTAGTTTGACTTTAGCATCTTTAGCTATGAAAGGATACAACAGAATGTTAATGATTTCAGGGAATGTGCAAAAAACACAAACAGAATCTAATGGGTTAATAAAAGGATCTGAAAGGTTTGATTTGTCACTAAACATGGGATTGATTGTGAGGCAAGTCAGGAGGATGTGACCAGATCTGCTTCCATTGGGCATAAAGTCTGAGAGTAGCCCAAAATGGATGGATCTCCAATTTCATTTTTCCAGCATTCATAGTTTTTAATTTCCACTAATTTCACTCTGGATGTCTGCCATAGTCTTATTCATTTGTCTTTGGTTACTTGCCAGTTGGATGATTCTCCTACTCACTCCCCTCTCTGGGAACCTGTCCAAATGAGTCATTCTGCTACTTACTATTAACATACAGTTGAAATCACCAAATACCTTCTAATCATTTTGGTCACATAGGTGTACACATGGAAAATCAAAAGTCACATCTAAAGGTCAAATCTTTCGGTACATTATCCAATGCAACTAATACCAACAAGGAGAAAGTGAGGTCTGCAGATGCTGGAGATCAAAGTTGAAACTTTATTGCTGGAACAGCACAGCAGGTCAGGCAGCATCCAGGGAACAGGAGATTCGACGTTTCGGGCACAGGCCCTTCTCCATAGCCTACTTATAATGACCCAAAAGTGCCCTGGCAGTTAGCTGTAGGAAAGTGTAATTGAGGCTAAATGAATAGTGAAATTGGAAGTGTTGGAAGAGGGTAAGAAAGGCAAAGCTGAGAACAGAAAGCCTAGATTGGAGAGTAGGAGTGACAGAAGAACAAATCAGATAAATTAGTGGGAGAAATTGTGGAATCTAGATGACTTTTAACATGGCGCATTGAGGCCTTTTCGATTCAATTTTATCTTTTCTGGTTCTGAGCAACACTGGCAACTTAATTCTAATTAATGCTAAATGTGAAAATAATGCTCAAGGAAAATGCGACTCACGACCGTACACCACTAAAATCTAATTATAATTTCATTTGGGCAGATATCCAGGGTTTAATAGAAATTACATCAGAAAGTTGGAACACTTGATAATATTATCAGGGAGATCTGACAAGGGAATCGCGGAGGGAGTGGTCTCTACGGAAAGCTGATAGGGGAATGCTTGGAACTTTCATTTTTACAAATAATCTTTTAAAAATCTCTGTATTCACAAAATTTCAATAAGATGGACCAGTGAACAGGATATATGAGCACTGACAGAACTAAATTGACTGGGTTTGAGATTGCAGTGCTGATGTGGGGGGAAAAGCAAGAGAATATGACAATGCACCAACCTTGATCTGGTCTGCCACTCTATGAGATCATGGCTAACCTGTGGTCTAACTTCATATGTCTCCATATCTTTGGTTAGCATGAGTCTATCAATTTCACATTCAGAATTAAGAATTGTGAGAGCATCAACTGACATCGAGGAAAGAGATCCAAACCTCGAATGAGAAGAAATTAAATTAAGAGCAGGCCAAACAAACCACTAAACAGAAATGTGACTCACAGCAGCATTACAGCTGCTTGATATGTAATCTGTAAAGACATTTCATTGTCAAAGTGTTATTTACTCTTGTCTGAATTAATTAAAAATTTGCAAGCGTGCCTTGGAGACTGAAAAATCTCCAAGAACTTTCTGCTGGTTCGGGATATTATCTTTTGGTTACACACCAGGGAAATAAATTAAAATGACTCCATGTCCCTCCAGAATCTCAAATTTATTGTATCTCAGGGGACTTTGACCTCAATTAACTTAAAATTGAGACAAATGCAATCAACGTCCCCAACTTTGAAAGGTCTGTCATGGTGATCACACAGCACAGTGGGAACACCTCATTCTGAACTGAGCTTTGTTTTGTAATAGCAAATAGAAAGATTGAAGTGAGTGAATATTTGCATTATTGCTGATAGAGGGAAGAATAATTTCATTGGATTGATCTGGATTTGCTTCAATGATCTTTGTTTAATTTAGGCTCCAATGAACCAATGCCCCTCATTTATCTCTATTATTTCCAACACATCTACATTGTCACAACAGATCCCAGGAGGCGTGCATTAGAGACCTATCCATTTGTCTTACTTTCGTTGCTGTCCAGTGGAGGCTGAAGGTCTGTGATTCCCATAGTTGAAAGGGAAACTCCCCTACGTCTGGCATAACTGGAAACCTAATCATTTTGCCTAATTGTGAGACTCTTCAATGACACTTCGTCAATTGCTGTTTGCTGCACTATCAGGAGGCAGCACTGAGCCATAGCAAGGTGTTCCCTCACATTGTTGAGAACAGTTGAATGATGAGGTGGTACCACCCAATGTCCCTGACAGCAGCACGGCAAAGACGTGATGGAAAACCTGATCATCTCAGCTAGGGAGCAATAGAGCAGTTTTGGAGCGATGTAACAACAACAACTTTTATGTATATAGTGCCTTAAATGTGATGAAATATCCCATGGTATTTCACAGGAACATGATACAGCAAAGTAGGGACTGAAGCTCATGAGGAGACAAGAGGCCAGATAAGCGAACTCTGTGCTGACGAGGTAGGTTTGAAGGCATCTCAAAAGGATAAAGTGAGATGGAGAGGCAAATAAATGTAGAGAGGGGGCCTAATCAACTGAAGGCAGGCACTCAGTTGTGGAGTAAATTTATTAGGGATACATAAGGGGCATCAAGGACAGTGGAAAGAAAACAGGAATATAACATTGAGATCAGAAATTAGCCAAGATCATATTGAATGGTGCAGCAGGCCGGAAGGGCTGAATGTCCTACTCCAGCTCCTAGGTTCTGTGTTTCTCTAAGACCAGAATTAAAGTAGTATAGATATCTCAGAGGGATGAAGGACTGGAGCTGATGACAGAGCTAGGATGGGGCATGGCAGTGGAGGGATTCGAAAACAGGAATGAGAATTTTGAAATCAAGATGTCACTTGACTGGGAGTTAATGTAAGGCAGTGAGCACTGGGGTAATAGTGGAACAGGACCCACTGTGAGTTATGGCAATTGGATGATCTCAACCTGGATAATTTCAAAGTAGTAGAAGCTGGACCCAAGATTCAGAAGCTTTCTCCCCATTCCTGACAAACCCCAGGTCAGATAGGGGGTCTAAGGGGCCAGGGAATGAGCAATGCGGGATGGAAAACCCAAACTCAACAGGCCTATCAGATGTTGATGCCGAGTTCAAACAGTTCTTATTCTTTTGCTGTAGCTGGGGCCTAACAAAAAATGTGGCGAGTTAGGAATTTTTATCGTAGCAGTAATTTGTTCTTCAAGGGCTTATAATACCTGTCAAGCTGTCAAGTTGTGAAGTTTTTAAACTTGTTGCTTGTAACAGGGAGAGGTGAAGGTTCAAATTGTGGAGCCTCTTACATTTTCAGACTTTAAAATATAAGAAAAAAAAAGACTTGTTTCATTGAGAATATAAAGATATCTGATCAAATAGTTACACTATTTGTTGGTGACATTAGCCTAAAGGTTATCATTTTGGCATTATTAATGTTTAGTTGTTTTCCTTAACCAATCACTATCTCAGCAGGGGACCATAAGTTCATGGTTTGATTGATAGCTCAAAGAAGTTATTAAGGATTAGCTGTCTTTGATGTATGTTTACTCATCTAAATTTGTTTATTTTTATCAGGGGATTAATTACAGAGAGGGTATATTGCCTTGAATGAACTCTCATGAAATGTGGACATATGTTTTGAAACAGTAAATATTTCAAAGATATTTAGAACTCGTTTTCATTTTATTTCAGCATGACTCCTGAGGTCCTAAGGTGGAAACTGGGTGAAAAACATTAGGTAAGATTAATTTATAGGCAAATACTTCTTACTCGAGCATTAAATTTGGCAATAGCTTTCTCTGTTCAAAATTTTCAAGTTTGAAACAGATGGTTTATCGATGATATGGCATTCCTAAAACGGAAGGAGGTATCAGTTACCTGGGCTCACTTGGACCAGGTTTCCAAGTCTAAATTGAATGTGATTTGTCTATGGATAGCAGTTATCATTTACAGCTGTTCCTTCTGCTCTGCAAGGCTTAAGAGATCAGAATTGAATGTGGATTTTTAGTTTTTTAGCTTGGACTAGAAGGCTTGCCTTATGAAGAAAGGTTGAATAAGCTCGGACATTTCTCTCTGGAGAGGAGGAAGAGAGGAGACCTGATCGAGGTGTAAATAATGAGAGGAATAGATAGAGTCAATAGCCAGAGACTTTTCCCCAGGGCAGGATTGATTCGAGAAGTCATAGTTTGAAGATACTAGGAGGAAGGTATAAAGGAGACGTCAGAGGTAGGTTCTTTATCAAAGAGTTGTGAATGCATGGAATGCATTGCCAGCTGAGGTGGTGGAAGCAAAGTCATTGGGGACATTTAAGTGACTGCTGGACATGTACATGGATAGCAGTGAGTTGAGGGGTACGTAAGTTAAGTTACTATATTTTACAGTAGGACTAAGTCTCGGCACAACATCGTGGGCCAAAGGGCCTGTTCTGTGCTGTACTTTTCTATCTTCTATCTATCTAGCTATCTTAAATGCCTAAAGGTGAAATCCAAATTTAAAGTGAATTGCAATGGATTGTAGATCAGAGACTACAACTCCATTTCAAGTCTTTTTTTTCATAAAGCCCAAAGCTGATTCTTTGGCACTTGACAGGTGAAATGCAGAGGGGTTTTTCCCCTTGTGGGAGAGTCTAAGGACAGAGTTCAAAATCTCAGCATAGGGGCTCATACATTTAAGACAGAGATGAAAGATTTCTTCTCTGAGGTTAGTGAACCTGTGGAATTCTTTGCTGCAGAAGGCTGGTGAAACTGGGTCATTAAGTTTACTTAAGACTGAGTTGGACATTTTTAAATCAGTGAAGTAATCAAGGGTTATGTATATAAAGGCAGCAAAGTGAAGTCGAGGATTATCAGATCAGTCATGATCCCATTGAGAAGTGTCATGATTTGGAGGTGCCGGTGTTGGATTGGGGTGTACAAAGTTAAAAATCACACAACACCAGGTTAAGTGCAACAGGTTTACTTGGAAGCACTAGCTTTCAGGGCACTGCTCCTTCGTCAAGTGGTTGTAGGAGCAGCACTCTGAAAGCCAGTGCTCCCAAATAAACCTGTTGCACTATAACCTAGTGTTGTGTGAATTTTAACATTGAAAAGTGTACCAGTTTTGATGGGCTAAGTTTCCTACTTTGCTCCTAAGCTTTACGGTTTTATAAAGCGATGGAAACCCAAGATATAATCTGAATAAAGTTTTTGAAAAATATGTCCGAAGACAAAGGGAGCTATAACATTAAACTGCCACCGAACGGAGAAAACAATTAACGATACTGCTGCCACAGAAATCATGAAAGGAAATTCAGATTTAGGATAAAGTGATGAGCATCAAAGACAGCGTTGATGCGAAGGTAGTTTTTCTGCATTAGTAGAAGGGTCAACAGCCAGTAGTCATGGATTTAAAGTAATTAGTAAAAGAATAAGACCAGATTTGTGGAGAATTTTTTTTCACTAAGGGTTGTAGGAATATAGAACTCACTGCCTGAAAGACGGATTGCATCAGAACCTCTTGTAACATTTGAACAGAACTTAAATATTCACTTGCATTGCCACAGCCTCTAGAGCAATTTGGCTGGAAAGCTGGAAAATGGGATTAGCATAGTTAGATCTTTGTCGACCAGCATGTACTTTATGGGCTGATTGGCCTCCTTGTGTACTATAAATGTCTGAGTCTATGAATGAGGCCACAAAGGGAACCACACTCGGAGGCAAAACTGACAAAATGGCAGAAGCTTTAAATAATTGCATGGACTTGTTATTTACTCCTAATAATGGTGTGGCTATGTTTTTAAAGGAAGAGATCAGGAAGTAATAAACTTAAAGAATGGGTGTGTAATCAGCAAAGTAACTTCAATGTAGACAAGCATGAAGTGATATAATTTGGTAGGAAGGGTAAAAAGGATATAAAGAATAATAAAGGGTAAAAATACTTTCCTTAGAAAATAAGCATTTTAAGAAAATAGGAGTCTCATCTTAAATCAATTAAGGCTGTGTTCATAGAATCCTTACAGTGTGGAAACCAGAACCATCTCCCTCCTCTGTCACCCAACATTTACCCCTGACTAATGCACCTAACCTACACATCCCAGAACGCTATGGGCAATTTAGCTTGGCCAATTCACCTAACCTACACATCTTTGGATTGTGGGTGGAAACCAGAGCACCAGGAGGAAACCCATGCAGATATGGGGAGAATGTGCAAACTCCATCCAGACAGTCGCCTGAGGCAGGAATTGGACGTAGGTGCCTAGCACTGTGAGACAGCAGTATTAACCACTCAGCCACCGTGCTGCCTATTCAATTGCTGGGGGTGGTTGTTCAGCCATTAAGAATGCAGACTAGCCTCCCCTTTCCACATAGCCATGGGTTGGGAACAGCTATAATCCACAAAATCAAGTCTTTGGAGTAGTGTGAACATCTGTGGTGTCCATATTGTAAAAGTGACAGAGAGATACTAGAGAAGGTAGAATATAAAGATATGGCAGAGAAGAAAGTTATTTTGCTCTTCACACCTAACTTGAAAGAGCTGTCCCAATTAATCCCATTCTCTCCTGCTCTATTCCTATCACCCTGTCAACTTTTCTCTTCAAGTATATATCTAATTATCTCCGAAATGTTACGTTTGAATTTGCTTCCATCACCCTTTCAAGCTGCACGCTCCAGGTCACCATATCTCACTGTGTGAAATTCTCATAATTTGTTCCTCGTGCCAATTATTCTATCTGAAGAACTGAGTTCAAACCTCTTTGTTAAGGAATACATCCCCTTAATTATGCCCAGATATCAATGGCAAACAGGTTCTAATTTGTTCTTCTGGTTTTGACAATGCAAAACCCTTAATCATTCTGATATTCATGTGCAAATCTCCTATCTCAGCTCTGTTTATCCTTGCTGATTCGCTACTGATTGCCATTTCTGGATATTTTCTCCCCAGCCCTTTCATTTTTGTTTGTCTCCATGCTGTTCTCCACTGTCTTCCTCCATCATAAGTTCCCTTTCACAAAACCTGTACAAACTAACTTCTCCAACTTCTCTTCCATGGTTGCTCAGGGTGTGGCACTGACTCAAACAGTTCAGACCCGAAAGAGAGGAGACTCTACCCAGCTTCTTTGGTTGTACAATGTGAGCTGAAATCAGAAAGGTAATGCTGCAAATAAAAAAGACCCAGAAATTCAGGAGAACGTGCAATGGCATAAAGAGGAAATAATCTCCCTTGTTCTAAGTGACCCCTCAGCAGGGTTTCCATGCAGCTGACAATAAAGTTAGTTGCTTCAGGCCACAACAAGGTTGGAAAGGAGGCCTTGAGCAGAGGAGACAGTAATGTAGGGGAAATGTCAGTGGATGAGTCATTCAGAATCCCAGGCTGATGCTCTGGGGACTTGGGTTTGAATCGCATCAAAGCAGATGGTGAAACTTGTATTCAATAATAATCTGGAATGAAATGTAGCCCCAAATGTGACCACGTAATGTGGCTGTAGTCTTACCAGACAATAGGGCTGCTCTTTCAATAGACACAGAGTGATTGGTGGTGGTTTAACTTGAGGGTCACCGCACCTCAGGCAAGGGGAGAGTTTGTGAAGGAGAATTCTTCATGGTAACCTCAGCTGGTGCACGAATTGAACTTAAGCTGTTGGTGTTACTCTACATTGCAAACAAGCCAATTCAGCTAACCAGCGTGACCACAGTTGTTTATTTTTTTTGTTAAAAAAAATCCCCTATCTACTTTTCCAATGCTCTTTAGAGAAGAAAACCTGTCATTCTTACCTGGTCCACTCCAGACCCACAGCAATGTTCATGACTCTCACCTGCTGTTTGTGCAATTAGGGATTGGCAGTAACTGCTCACATCCCATGAACCAATGCAAGAACAAAAGGTAATCATTAGACCCTATATACGCATGTAACAAAAACCCACCAGAAGTGCAGGTAAAAGATGTCTCGTGTTTGCCTTTTGCCCAATTTAGCAGGCACTTGGCCTTCAACACATGCACTCTCTGCAATCCATCCATCCTACCACATTACAGGGACCTTGGTATCTGTGCAGTGCCTGCTTTATTTCAATTTCTAGATCAATTCTTTTTTTAAAACTTAGTAACATATTTCCAAATACACTATGTTAACACAGTCTAAATCTTTTAACAGGATCAAATGATTTTAACAAGGATATTTACGTGTAGTGTCAGATGAATAAAAGTTTCTTGCCGTCCAATAGCTATAAACAGTATGAACAAGGTGAACTTTCCTTGCTTTGAAAGTGTTTAAACTTGTTCCAAAGATAGACAGAAACAGACAACTTAATTCAATTCACAACTGCACTATTTTTGATACAGTTCCAAGGATCTTCTGTGGAAAATAACTGAAAGACATTATGAAATAATTTGATATTTGTACATTCAATACCTTTGTGATTTCAGAGTTTCGACCTATTCTAAATTGAAGAGCATGATGTTAGTTACATAGTGCTGTTTGATTTATCAGTCATGTACAACATCATGTATACCACAAAAGCTGTTGGCCCCTGGCAAGTTAAAATCCTACTAGAATCTCACAAAACATAATATAACATTGTTATGGTAGACATAGTAGATTCAGAATGCAGTTTAACAGCTCTTGCACTCAAATTGTATGGCCCACTTTCAGATACCTCAAAAGAGGTATGTCTGTTCCTTGCATGTGAGACTGGTGGGACTTTTCTCCCATGTACCAGATGCCCAGCTAAATCCACTGAATGAACCATAATGACAGAGTTGGCAAACCAGGTTGGCATACCTGCTGCTGAGGTACATTCATCATTATAGGGCTTTCACTCAGCATGGACTCTGCTCGGTCATCCATCTGCAGAAAGGTCAGAGATATTCAGTATCAGCATCAGAATGAATTCATGGATTAACAAGTGTCTTGTCTGAGAAGGACATTCTCCTTAAATAATTACAGATGAGATCAGGGATAGAATCTTCCTTGGACCTTCCATTAAAAATATTCAGAAATATGGACCATTGCCAGCTTATTACATCTTTATTTGATCGGACCAGAAATGACAATAGCAAAAACTGGAATTCATTAAAAGTAGGTATCCAACTTTGGAATATTTAAACCAAACTTCATCCCATCTGAAACACACTTTTTTTTGTTCAGTTGCGTGATATAGGTGTCACTAACTGGCCAGTATATATTATTTATTTACTTATTGCCCACCCCTAGTTGCCTCTTCTGGAGTAGATTAGATTAGATTACTTACAGTGTGGAAACAGGCCCTTCGGCCCAACAAGTCCACACCGACCCGCCGAAGCGTATAGCACCCAGACCCATACTCCTACATTTACCTCTTCACCTAATACTACGGACAATTTAGCATGGTCAATTCACCTAACCTGCACATTTTTGGATTGTGGGAGGAAACCGGAGCACCCGGAGGAAACCCACGCAGACACGGGGAGAATGTGCAAACTCCACACAGAGAGCCGCCTGCGGCGGGAATTGAACCCGGGTCTCTGGCGCTGTGAGGCAGCAGTGCTAACCACTGTGCCACCGTGCCGCCCACAAGTACTGTGTCCAGTTCTGGTCTCCCTATAATAGAACGTTGACGGAAATGGAGGGTTTGAGTTATAAGGAGAGGCTGGATAGAATGGAACTTTTTCCATTGGAGTGTAGGACATGACCTTATAGAGGTTTATAAAATAACGAGGGGTATAAATAAGGTGAATGGTAAGTGTCTTATCCCTCTGGTGGGGGATTTCAAGACTAGACAGTGTACTTTTAAGGTGAAAGGAGAAAAATATAAAGAATACACACGAGTCAATTTTTTTACACAGTGTGTTGAATGAACTTCCAAGGGAGTGTTGGATACAGGTACAGTTACAATGTTGAAAAGGCATTTAGATGAGTAAATGAAAAAAATATTCAGAGGGATATGGGCCAAGCGCAGGTAGGTAGGACTAGTTTAGTTTGGGATTAGGGTTGGATGGATGAGTTAGACTGTGCTGTATGACTCTATGACTTTATAAGGGGGTGAGCTGCCTTTTTGAATGGCTGTAGTCCATTGTGAACACACTCAAACTCAAGACCATCGTTGTGATGGCTATTACAGCATGCATGTCGATTGTAGCACAGTGCCAGCACGTTTCCTTCCGAGGCAGGATGCTGCAGGTTCAATCCCACTTTGGAGACTTGATCATGAAAATCTACACTCACCCTCAATGTAGCTCTGAGCAAGCGCTACAGGATCTACAGGGTGCATTTTCACTTGGGATCTGACATGAAACTGAGGCCGTTCTGTTCATGAAGGTGGAACATAAAGTCCATGGCACTATTTGAAGAAGAGCATGGTGAGATGATTAATATTTATCCCTCAGCCAACATGATTAAAACAGGTCACCAGCTTGTGATTGTAGTGGGAGTTGATTGTGTGTAAAATAGCTGTCACATTTCTTAAGCATTGGGAACATTTCCAAAGTACTTGACTGCCGAGTACTTGGGACCATTCTGAGGGCAGCAAGAAAGATATTTAAATGTAAGACTTTTAAAAAAATATATTTCATGAGATTCATTAATAACTGCACGACAAAATGTTACAACAGTGCCTGAGAAAGGAATTTCTGATGCAACCCGCTTTAGTATCATAGAATAAAATCCCTACAGAGTGGAAGCGGGCCATTAGGCCCTTCAAGTCCACATTGATCCTCCGAACAGCATCCCACCTAGACCTACCCAGCTTTACACTTCCCATAGAATCCACCTAGCTTGTATGTTCCTGGACACTATGGGCAATTTAGCATGGCCAATCCACCAAACCTGCACATGTTCGGACTGTGGGAGGAAACCAGAGCACCCGGAGGAAACCCATGCAGACAGAGGGAGAACATGTGAACTCCATCCAGACAGAGGGTGTAAATGAACCCCGGTTCCTGGCACCGTGAGGCAGCAGTGCTAACCACTGAGCCACCATGCTGCCCTAATTAATTTACTTAACTCCAACTTCAGATCTACCATTTTACATCTTAAAGTGACTAAACTAAGGGTTTACCTGACCCCAGTAAGGGGTTTCCTGATCCCAGGAAGTGAAAGCCTACCTGTTTCTGCTCAACTTTCCGTTTCCCTTCCACGATCTTCCATCTCTCCTCTTCTGCCCATTTCCTTTCTTCTTCTCCTCTGTTCTTTTGCTCTTTTCTGTGTCTCTCCATCACTTCTGGCGTTTTCTTCCCGCATTCTTGCTGTTTGCGCAGCTCCTGCTCCCTTTTGTGGTGCTGTGTGAGTCAGCACAGAAATGAGAATTGTTAAAAAGCTTAAGATGCGTAGATTAACTTTATCAGATAGATATCAGATTTCATTCTAGATTAGAGTGGTGCTGGAAAAGCACAGCAGTTCAGGCAGCATCTGAGGAATACAGCTGTATTCCTGATGAAGGGCTTTTATCCGAAACGTCAATTTTGCTGCTCCTCAGATGCTGCCTGAACTGCTGTGCTTTTCCAGCACCACTCTAATCTAGAATCTGGTTTCCAGCATCTGCAGTCATTGTTTTCACCTCCCAGATTTCATTGGAAAGTGAAACACCAAGCACAAGTAGAACAACACAACAAGTTTAATTTGTGTTATCAAGGCAGTTAATATCGGAAATGGGATAACTGATATTATGAGCTAACCTCACCTGGCAAGATATAAAGGACTTATCCATGAAAAAAACAATAAAAGGATAATGGGTGTAAATAAGTCTTCTGTTTGATGTTCTAGTGCTAGGTTCTTTTAGCCAACTTACTCTTAATTTCAATCTGATGTCTGACAAGAGACTATCATATATCTCTGTTGTAATAAGTAAACTGTAATAAACCCTTAGTGCTTATCACATCTGTGCCCATCTCTGCTGAAGACTTTCTGTGGGCATCCTTTTCTAGTGAAGAAGGGCTTATGCCTGAAATGTCGATTCTCCTGCTCCTCGGATGCTGCCTGGCCTGCTGTGCTTTTCCAGCACCACGTTTCAACATCCTTTTCTACTTCCTACCAGTAACTTGGATCAATACAAGAAGGATTGATGGCAGTAGATCTACCCAAGATGGTTCTGGTTGGACGGTGATAGTGAGTTGCCTTCTTGAGTTGCTGTAGTCCATGTATTGTAGGTTGACCCACAATACCCTTAGGGAGGGAATTCCAACAACGGTGAAGGAATTGTAATATATTTCCAAGTCAGGATGGTGAATGGCTTGGGGGGTGGCAGGGGTTTGGGTGGGGTGAGGCATGAGCAGGTAGTGGTGTTCCCATATATCTGCTGCTCTTGTCCCTCTAGGTGGAAGTGGTCATGGGTTTGGAAGGTGCTGTCTCAGAAGCCTCTGTGATTTTCTGCTATACATCATGTAACTGGCGCACACTGCTGCTACTGAGCATTGGAGGTGGACAGAGTGGATGTTTATGGATGTGGTGCCAATTAAGTGGGCTGCTTTGTTTTGGATTGTGTCAAGTTTTGTGTTGTTGAAGCTGCACTCATCCAGGCTAGTGGGGAGTATTCTATCACACTTCTGATTTGTGCTGTGTAGATGCTGGAGAGGCTTTGTGAAGTCAGGAGGTGAGTTACTCGCTGCAGTATTCCTAGCCTCTGACCTGCTCTTGTAGCGATAGTATTTGCATAGAATCACAGAATCCCTACAATGTGGAAGCAAGCCATTGGCCCATCAAGTTCACATCGCCCGTCCAAAGAGCATCCCACCCTAACCCTAACCCACCCCCTATCCTATCTCTATAACTCTGCATTTCCCATGGCTAACCCACCAAGCCTGCACAAGTCTGGACACTGCAGGGAAACTTAGCACAGCCAATCCACCTAACCTGAATATCTTTGGAGTGTGGGAGGAAACCAGAGCACTCGAAACCCACACAGACACAGAGGGAATGTGCAAACTCAGTACAGATTCCTCAGGACAATCTAACCGGTCCCAGGTTTGGGGGTCAGATCGGGGTTTCTGCGATGCTCACATTGGAGTTCATGTGCCTGGTCCAGGATCAGTGTCAGTTCCTGGCTCACGTTACCATTATGGAGCACTCCATTCAGATGTAAACAACTGAATGTGACTCTGACTCCAGATCACATCCTGGCAGCTTGTGAAAAACCTTTGGCACATTCCCTGTTTTATTAAGAAAAGCAGCAATTCATGGAATGGTTGTTTTTGGGGAAAAGAAATTCTAAAATGGTTTGGTCATTTTCTGTGTTTTCTCTTTCTTCTGAAGACATTTCTCTCTTTAATATCCAATAGACATTGCACTCCTGCATAAACAATGTCAGTAGCTTCTTGTTTCACTGTCTGAGCTGACAATGGGCAATGCCATGAATAGAAGACAACAATATATTGAAGAACCACCGATTACATAAGATTGCACAGCACAGGAACAGACCATTCACCCCCAAGTGTTCATCCCAGGAGATTTAAAAAAAAACACAATTTATAATAAACCCAGCCAAATGTGGAAATGAATCTGGGAATCGATGGCTTGTGGTAATGTTACTGGACTGGTAATCCAGAGGCGTAGGCAAATGTTCTGTTACTTGAGTTCAAATACCATCAGGGCAGATGGTGAAAATATCATTCAATAGAAAAATTGAATGAAAACGCTAAACTAATATCGTAGAGTCATATGGCCAGAAGAGCTTCTTCAACCCATTCAGTCTATGCCAACATATTTACAATTTTCTACCATTTTCCTGTACTTGGCCTGGAGGTGAGTGTTCGTGGTGACTATAATACTACTGCTCATTGCCATAAAAGCTCATCTAGTTCACAAATGACCTTTACGGAATACAATCTACCTTCCTTACCTGGACTGATCTATATGGGACTCCACATTCATAGCAAATTGGATCTTAACTGCCCTCTGGGCAACAAATGATGGGCAATACCCACATCCCATGAATGAATTAAAAGAAAAGAATGTACTGGTCATATCGCTCATCTATTTGTGAGTCGGACCAGTTTGTTTTATTTCCAAGTTTGTTTTTTTCTCCTTTCTAGGTGTCAGTGTTGACGTTTGACCGGAACAAAGGAACAAGAAAGCAAAAAAGGGTGTGATCTCTCTAACATGGCAGAAACAATAGTGAACAGCACAAAACAAAAACCCTTACGTCTTCCAGCCACCTCCTTTGCTCCTTCTGCTGGTTGATGCGTTTCTGCCTCTCGGCCAGTAGTTGCTGCTTGTACTTCTCCTGTTCCTGCAGTTGCTGTTGGAGCACTTGTTGCTGTTGCTGAGCTGCTGTCCGGTTTGTGTTCTCCTGCTGCAGCCGTAGGAACTCTCGCCGTAGAGTCGACTCCCCGGGCTGATTAACAATGGAACTGAGTGGAGACCACAGAACAACATTAGCCAGAAGGTGAAGGAACAGACTTGGACATGTTCTGGGGATGGAACATGGACTTGGACTGGATGATGAAAATTCCCTGCGTGTGATGCACCTTCTACAAAAGAAAAACTCCAATTGCTGGAAAGAATCTGCTAATTTTAACTACTTGTGACATTAAATGTTGTTTTGCAAATTGACTTGTTTTAGCAGGAAAAGCAAATTTGTGGGTGTTTTGTTGTACACGATGCTAAACCGGGGAATGATCACTTCAGACAGAACAGAGATGAAACGTTTCGACAAGAGCAACATTTGCATTTAAAGGCAGTGTGTTGAAATAATTCGCCACAATGAATGAAATGTTTAGCCGCAACTGAATGTGAGACCCTGTTTTTCTTTAAATGTGAGTTTAGAAGAATGAAGGGGTTGGGGGGAGATTTCATAGAAGTCTAGAACATTCCACCAGGAGTAGGCATGGTAAACACAGGAAAGATGTTTCCAGTGACCATTTGCCAGAACCAGGGGTCATAGTCTAAGGAGACATGCTAGGACTGAGAGGAAGAGAAATGTCTTCATGCAGATAGTGGTGAGTCTATGGAATTCTTTGCCACAGGAAGTGTTTGAGGCCAAAGCATTGAATGTTTTCAAGAAGGTATTAGTTCTTTCTCTCATTTAACCAATTTTTCTGATCAATTTGCTTAGAGATGCTATAACACACCTCTGGAGTAGGTAGGACTTGACAAAAGACTCCTGGCCCATGGGTAGAGTAAGGCTAAAGGGATCAAAGAGTATGGAGGCGAGATCAGGATCAGGGTACTGAGTAGGATGATCATCCAGCATCATGTTGAATGGTGGAGCAGACCTGAAGGGCCAAATGGCCCATTGCTGTTCTTATGTTCTGTGTTTCTATTAAGATTGAAACTCTTCTCTCACCCTTCCCCTCACAATCGCCACATACGTTTGGATGCTTATTTTACGAAAAGGAAACAAAAGTTTAAGGGATATGAGGAAAAGAATTGGGGGGGGGGGGGGCGGGGGGGAAGGGGGAGGTGCAGATGGAGAGGGAATTAGACGGTGGCTGGAGGGGAGCAACATAATTTGGAGAACTCTTTCAATGGACCAGCAGAGGCACTGCAGGCTGAATGGTCTCTTCCTGCTCAAGAAGAACATTGTCTGGAAGCTCACAGACTGTGAAGAAGAACGCCTTGCTGCTCTAACACACTGGCGGTGGACTGAAGTGGTTCATGGCAGGATGCTGCCCACAGCCGGAGGATGTTCTGCCCTTGGAAGCTGCCAGCCAAACAGCTCCATCAGTCCCGATGAAGAGATTACGCTCGAAATGCCGACTCTCCTGCACCTTGGACGCTGCCTGACCGGCTGTGCTTTTCCAGCACCACACTTTTTGAAATAGCTCCATCAGTCCTGGCAGTGAATTTTGCTTTTTCACAGGTGGGATGCTGTGTCTATCACTGGATTGTGGATCCAAAAACCCAGGTAATGGGATTGAATCCCGTTAGGGCTGATGGTGCAATTTGGATTCACAGTCCAAAAGAAATTAGGAATTGAAAGTCTAATTAAAAGAGCATGAAACAATTGTTGGGGAAAAAAACCTACCTAGTTCACTAATGTCCTTTAGGGTAAGCTGCTATCCTTACTGAGTCTGGCCTACATGTGACTCTAGATCCACAGCAATGTGATTGACTCTTAACTGTCCTCTAGGCAATTAGGCATGGGCAATAAATGCTGACCCAGCCAGTGACGCCCTCACCCATGAATGAGTGAAAGAAAAGGACAGAGCTGATATTGCTAACGTTGAATTTTGTGTCATGCATCACGGACCTCAATTGTTGAGAAGGCTGATTAAAGTCAATCAGCCATGATGTTATCTCAACCCAATACAACAGTCTGAAACACATCCTGTAAAACCAAAATTTGTTTTTAAAGGTAGCCGAAATATTGACTCTCCTGTTCCTCAGATGCTGCTTGACCTGCTGTGCTTTTCCAATGCCACACTTTTTGACTCTGACTCTCCAGCATCTGCACTCCTCACTTTTCCCTTTGTGAACAGGAAACAATTTTGTCACAGCTTCCTCATGACTTGAATTTCTGAGCCATTTCTCCCTCTTAACCAACAACATAAAGATGTGCAGGTTAGGTAGATTGGCTAAATTGCCCCATAGTGTCCAGCGATGTGCAGGCTAGGTGGGTTAGCCCTGGTTAAATCAGGGTTATGGGGATAGCATAGGGGGTTGAGTCTATATGAGATACTCTTCAGAGGATTGATGTGGACTTGATGGGCTGAATAGTCTGCTTCCGCACTGTAGGGATTCTATTAGGCTATGAAAAGCAAGGAATAGAAGCACATGGTGGAACAGAGGCATAATGCAACAGAATTTGGTAGACAAACCAAACTGAGATTGATAGGACACACTCTCTGAAAGGTTGTTGGAAGCAGATTCACCAGAAAATTTCAAAATGCAATTGGATAAATACTTCAATGATTAAATTACCTCGGCTCTCCTTCATCTTCATTCAATCCATCTTCATCTTCCTCACTTCCACTATATTCATATTCTGTTTCATCTAATAACAGGAAGTGATAATGATGAAGCTCATGTTCGGTAGGTCCAGAAACGGGAACTAATTCTTTTAATTAAGTTTTGATTTTTGATGAGCTGTGCGTTGAGGGGCTGAATGGCCTACTCCTACTCTGGCTCCTAATATGTTCACTAGTACAGCACATAGGAGGCAGATCGGAAGGTGCAGTTGAGACCACAATCAGATCTGCCATGATCTTATTGAATGGTACAGAAGGCTTGATGGGCCAAATGGCCTGGTGCTACTTCGAATTCCTATGCTTGTGTCTAAGGAGTTCACTCTCTGCTAAACAGAGGTTGTGTTTTTGGAGTGGGCAATGACAAAGTAGAGAGGATTGGCGAATTTGCAAAGGTAAAATAAAATAAGCAGAATAATTTAATAAAACGTGGAAGTGAATAACTGGCGTTGAATTAAATTTCAAATAGTGAGCATAGAGTATTGCACAACGTAATGCAGGAAAAGCAGATTTTCCAGAGATAGTGTTGAAAGAGCTGATGGTAAAGTGAAAAGAGATATGGGGGAATTAGTGAAATTGACACTTAACATCCAGTTATTAGAAACAAATAGAAAGCTATGTAACAAAATCAATCAAGGAAAAGGAGGGTTTTAAAGCTGGATTTGTGCAGTCTGCTGTCGAGTCTGCTTCTTGACTAATCTGTCTGGTTTTAACCAAAATAACACAAGGGAGTCATTTCAACCCAAAGTAGAATGCAAAGAAGAATCAAGTAGCTGATTCTCGAGATTGAGTTGTCATGGAAGTTTGCAAAAGCTTGAGCTGCAGTCGAGACAATGTCTTACTCAAGTATATGTAAGTCTATCTGAGTGTTTAAGATAAACATTGCAAAAGTAAATCCAATGCTTTTAGACAAACTTTAGCAGCGCAAGAAGCATAAATTGTCACGTTCAACACTATACAGCAAAACAAATTGAAATGACATTACAGGATTTTTAGAATACATTTGTACAGTCTTCCTGTAACAAGGAACAGAAATTCAGCTTATGCATATCTGTCTGACAAATTGAGCATATCAGAATTGCTCATGGCTGAATGAAGAATGAAACTACAACTGCAATGGCCAGTATCAACGGTTAGAGTAACAGAAGCAGTTTGTACCTTTCTCACCCTTCTTCTTCCTAGTTCTGTCAATATGATCTTTCAGCATAATACGAACTTGCCGATCATTCTGCTGATCACGGATGAATGAATGCTTTAACAGTGCTTCAGTGGTGCTTCGATGTAAATGATTCTTCACCAGGCAGTTTTCCACAAAATTAATAAACTTCTTCGACCTAAAGGTAAATAAATCAGTTTCAGTGATAATGGCAAAATTTCAAACATATGAACGGCCTCTGAAAGTCCCAGAAGTCCATTGCCTCGCCAAAGACTATATGGATTGGGGCAACAGAACCTTTTTGCTGTTGAGTTGGGAACACCTTCCACTGTTGCCATCTTACAGGTGGGAAATGCAGCAAGCAGATCAAAGGTCACGTTACATGGCCTAGCATTACCATCTGCTCTCAACCTGGCCTTAACATTTGTGGGCGGCACGGTGGCACAGTGGTTAGCACTGCTGCCTCACAGCGCCAGAGACCTGGGTTCGATTCCCGACTCAGGCGACTGACTGTGTGGAGTTTGCACGTTCTCCCCGTGTCTGCGTGGGTTTCCTCCGGGTGCTCCGGTTTCCTCCCACAGTCACAAACATGTGCAGGCAGGTGAATTGGCCATGCTAAATTGCCCGTAGTGTTAGGTAAAGGGGTAAATGTAGGGGAATGGGTGGGTTGCGCTTCGGCGGGTCGGTGTGGACTTGTTGGGCCGAAGGGCCTGTTTCCACACTGTAAGTAATCTAATCTAATCAGCATTTAGGAGAGGCCTCGTGCCTTATGCTTCAAAAGATTCAACAATACTCTCAAGAACAAAAAAAACAATTAATAGGAGCAAGAGAAGGCTATTTGTCTTGAAAAACCCGCTTTGACATTTAATACAGTCATGGTTAGGCTTCAACTCCACCTTCCTGTTCACTTCCCATTTTCCTTAATTCCATGAGAAGCCAGAACTCTGGTGATCCCAGCTTTAAATGCATTCAACAATGGAGCATCCAAGCCCCTCTTATGGAGAGGGTTCAAAATATTTACAACTCTTTCAGCAAAGTAATTTCCTCATCTCACTCCTAAATGATCAGTTCTTTATCCAGAGAATGTGCCTCCATGTTTTAGGTGGCTGGACAAGTGGAAACTCTCTACTGGATCTGACCACTGATTATACTTGTCTTTTGACAAATCCATCTCTCAGGCCACGTTGAAATCCCAACATAATATACCATATCTCTGCACCATGTGGAAAAAGGAAGAAAATAAGTGGGTCTCCATCATCCAGATCCAAGCAACTCCTTCAGCATTGCCTAGGGAAGTCCTTCTTTAGTTTCAAGTGCATTATTCAGTTAATTACTGCCATCATGGGTCAAAAGTTACAAGTGGAGTTCCGCAGGGATCAGTTCTGGGTCCTCTGCTGTTTGTAATTTTTATTAATGACTTGGATGAGGGAGTCGAAGGGTGGGCCAGTAAATTTGCAGATGATACGAAGATTGGTGGAGTTGTGGATAGTGAGGAGGGCTGTTGTCGGCTGCAAAGAGACTTAGATATGATGCAGAGCTGGGCTGAGGAGTGGCAGATGGAGTTCAACCCTGCCAAGTGTGAGGTTGTCCATTTTGGAAAGACAAATAAGAATGCAGAATACAGGGTTAACGGTAGGGTTCTTAGCGAGGTGGAGGAACAGAGGGATCTTGGGATCTATGTTCATAGGTCTTTGAAAGTTGCCACTCAGGTGGATAGAGCTCGTAAG
>NC_057724.1:69109167-69113767 GCF_004010195.1 Chiloscyllium plagiosum
GTGAAGGGTGGAAGGTGTAGGGGAGATGTCAGGGGTGGGTTCTTTACCCTGAGAGTGGTGGGGGCCTGGAATGCGCTGCCTGTGGGAGTGGTAGAGTCAGAATCTTTGGTGACCTTTAAGCGGCAATTGGATAGGTACATGGATGGGTGCTTAAGCTAGGACAAATGTTCGGCACAACATCGTGGGCCGAAGGGCCTGTTCTGTGCTGTATTGTTCTATGTCCTATGTTCTATGTTCTAAAATGCAGCCATTACTGAGGCATTGATCTTGCAACCTACAAAGGCCGATTGAACTGATCATTGTAGTATCAAATTGTCTTTTCATAATGAGTAGAATTGTAGTGATTTGGTATTAGAGAATTTGAATTGCTGATAAAAAGACACCTTCTGTCACAGCCTTTCCTCATGGTCTTGTCAGCACATTTGCAAGGATACTGATATAAAAGGCAACAATATTTGATGCTGTATGTGTCGAGAATATTGATTGGCAAATGGACTCTGACTGATAAAGGTAACTCATCTACTGCACTGGATGATCAGCTATGACCATACTGAATGGAAGAATAGACTTGAAGGGCTGAATAGCCTACTCTTAGTTCTGTTTTGTATGTTTCTATATTTCATTGTCCTGGTCTTTGCAGAAAGTCAAAGCATGCGTACACATTGTTCTTGTTTCAAAGTAACAAAATAGGCAACAGCCATTCTATGGATTATTCCTTTGGTCAAGATATTGAGTCAACGTGACTGGTTTAAATTTAAACAAAACTTGGCAGTTAATTATCAGTCATCATCTAACTGGTGCATATTGCATAACAGCCCTTTTATCAATCAGAATCCATTTGATAAATATTCATCACTCTCATGTCATAGAGTCTACAATGTTATTTCCCCTTACAGTCGTATTCTTATGAAGTCCCTGCTGAGCGCAAGATGAAATTCTTCAATAAAATGAATTCATTTTCAGCAATACTTGAGTCGACAGATAATGTGTGAAGCAGGCAATATTAGGAAAAAAAAGTGTAGCGAGGTTCCTCATACGAACGTTTTAATGTTTTCTGATGAGTACACCCAAAGCTATTTTCTCATAAAAAGGAAATGATTGATCTACCTAATGTGAAATATTAGTTTTATTTGCGTAGAGCAACAATGTGGTAATCCTTCAAATAGACAACAGCCTAAAATTTCTTTAAACTTCTTAAAATATTGTTTTCTTTGAAAAATAGTCTCAGTGACTTCACAGGAAAATTGAGTGTTGATTGTTTGTTGAGCAGTAGCGGTTAAGAATGTATTTCTTAGAAATGTAAATTTATGAGTTAACACAGGGAAAGTAAGAACTCGCAGACACAGGAGAGGGAGCCAGTTGAGAGTAAGGGCCAAGGATTTCTATTTCTACTAGTCTCCAGTTTAAAGCTAACAATAGCAGAGTAATTTAAGGTAAGCTTAAAGTAAATAAAGGTAAGTAATGCAACTTATAGCTTTGAAGGTAAGGTATGGAAGGACAGCTCAGCCAGGCAGAAGGTCTGTCCTGGAGCAAGTGGGGAGTCAAGGGCACTTCTTATGATTCAGACAGGCCCATGTGTGGGAAGTGTCACCGGCTTTTTCTCTGGGTTTCTGAGCTTGAGCAGCAGCTACATGTATTCTTGAGGCAAACAGCTATATGATAGTATGTTCAGATACGTTGCCACGCTGCAAGCAGGCAGATACAAACATATGATCGAGGAAAAGAGTAGGTCACTCTGTCCTCCTAAAGGAAAATCACGTGCCCAGCTGTGCCATTATTTGTCAGACAGTCAAAAACATGGTTGCAGAGGTAGGGTTTAAGGAATCAAACTTGAGGCTGGAAGAACACAGCAAGCAAGGCAACATCAGGAGGTGGAGAAGTCAACATTTTGGGTATTAGCCCTTCTTCAGGACTAGATGTGGGGTAGGGGGTGCTACAGCTAAAGAGAGGAGGGGTTGGGGTGGGAAGAGTAACGGAAAGGTGAGGTAGTGATGGGTTTTAAGGAGTGCCTTAATGGAAGAAAATGAGGTTGAGACTGATGAGAATTGAAGGGAAGAAACAGAAGAGTGCAGGAAGTTGTGTGGCTGGAGGAGATTACAGAAATATGCAGACGTGATGGAAGGATTTGACATCAAAGATGAGCATTTTAAAATCGAGGCATTGCTTGACAGGGAAACTATGTAGGTGAGTAAGCATGGATGGGACAGGTGAATGGGAATAGTATGAATTTAGGAGGAAGTTGAATTCTCAACCCAGCACATTTATTGGGGTACAAGATGCGTCTTACGTCCCAAAACGTATGACTTGGATACAATCAAAAATATGAGCACCAGCAAATTAATACCTTTGGTGCAGCATCACAATACCTCAGATTTTGGGAATACAAGATTGTTTTCTCAACACAAGATAAGATGAGTGTTGAATTTAGAATCCTAATTTATTATGAGAGCCCTTTTATAAATCAAATAGAAACTCTGAGTAATTGTATGAATACTGAATTTCCAGCTAAACAGAAATTTTGGTTTTCTGTTCACTCTCTCCCAGATCTGTCCACTCCTCTAAATTTGCTCTCTGCTATGGCGCTCAATTTTCATTGCTCCATTATTGTTGGATGTGCTTTCAAATTTATAGGCTCTACTTTCTGGAAATCCCTCCCTAAACATCTTTTTATAATTTACTCATGGGATGTGGACATTGCAGGCTGTGCCAACATTTACTGCCCATCCTCATTGACCTTGGGAAAGTGGTGAGCTTCCTTCTCAAACTGTTGCTACCTCATTTTGTTTCTACCTCATTCATCTCTTTAAACCACTCCATAAGACTGCCTCTTTGATCCTGCTGCCTCACAGGGCCAAGGAACCAGGTTTGATTCCAGGCTTGGATGACTGACTACACATCCCGGAACACAATGGGCAATTTAGCACATCCAATCCACCCTTACTTGCACATCTTTGGACTATGGGAGGAAATCAGAGCACTCGGAGGAAACCCACACAGACAACGGAAGAACATGCAAACTCCATGCAGACAGTCGCCCAAGGCTGGAATCAAACCCGGATCCCTGGTGCTATGAGGCAGCAGTGCTAACCACTGAGCCACCGTGCTGCCCTTTATGGAAATGGAAATTGAAAACAAAGGAGCTTAAATCTTAAAAAAGGCCAGGCCTTTTAATCAGGAAATCAGGAATAAACTTCTCCACAAAGGTTGGGAGAAATCTGGAACTCCAAACTCCAAAAGTAGTATTAGTATAATCGGAAGATTCAGGATTAAGATTACTGGATTTTTATTTGGTAAGGAAAGCAAGGGATATCTTAAGGTGGGTAAACTGAATTAAGATACAGATCAGCCATAATCTCACTCAATGGCAGAACAGGCTCAGGGCTTTTTAATATCTGACTCCTATTCCTATGTTCCTATCTCTGTACAGAAGTTACAGTCAGCAATGTTATGTTAGGAATATGTAATATACTGGTGCCAAATTCCTCTCTGCGCTATTTTAGTGGAGACATTGATTTAATAGGGGCTCCATAATCTCTCCGTTAAGATGGAGACAAAAAGTATTTGTTATCAACACTTAAGCATTTGAAAGATGAAATTCCTGACACCAGCTTGCAGATTTAATTATCCAATCACATTATCAGATGAGGTTTACTTTGTCAAAGACATCTTTTGTTTACTGTATTTGCAATACAAGCATAAATCTCAGCCTTAATTACATTTGATGGTTTGAACCCATGATTTAATCCAGGGTTTTTATTAGAGTCGGAGAATAAATCCTGACAATTCTTAAACATGTGGTAATTAATACAATAAATCTGCACATCATCTTAAATTTCTAAACTTAGATTGGGCATCTTCTAAAGTTTATTATTCATAACGACTGAAGATGCTACTGTAATTTAAAAAAAATCATTAAGTAAGAGATTCAGGCATAAAAACCACCCCAAGGCAAATGATCTGCTTGGAATTACTATGCTCTAATACATTAAGCTTCAATCTGCAATTTGAGAGGGAGAGGGTACAATCGGAAGTGACAATATTTCTGTTGAATAAAGGGAGCTATGGAGCTATGAGGGAGGAGCTGGCCAAAGTTCAATGGTGCAATACCTTAGCAGGGAATGACAGTGGAGGAACAATGGAGGAGATTTCTGTGTATAATGCAGAAGTTGCAGGATCAGTTTATTCCAAAAAGGAAGAAAGGTCCTATGAGGAGGCATGGGTGGCTGTGGCTGACGAGGGAAGTTAAGAAACATATAAAGTTAAAAGAGAAAAAGTATAACATAGCAAAGATAAGTGGGAAAACGGCAGACTGGGAAGCTTTTAAAGAACAACAGAGGATTACTAAGAAGGAAATACGCAGAGAAAAAATGAGGTACGAAGGTAAACTGGCCAATAATATAAAGGAGGATAGTAAAAGCTTTTTAGGTATGTGAAAGGCAAAAAAATGGTCAAGACTAAAATTGGGCCCTTGAAGACAGAAACAGGGGATTACGGGGAACAAAGAAATGGCAGAAGAATTGAATTGGTACTTCAGATCTGTGTTCACTGGGGAAGACACAAGCAATCTCCCTGAGGTAACAGTGGCTGAAGGACCAGAACT
>NC_057724.1:69114716-69118214 GCF_004010195.1 Chiloscyllium plagiosum
TGAAAGACTGGAGTGACTGGGCTTGTATACCCTTGAGTTTAGAAGACTGTGAGGGGATCTGATTGAGACATATAAGATTATTAAAGGATTGGACATTCTGGAGGCAGGAAACATGTTTCCGCTGATGGGCGAGTGCTGAACCAGAGGACACAGCTTAAAAATATGGGGTAGACCATTTAGGACAGAGATGAGGAGAAACTTCTTCACCCAGAGAGTGGTGGCTGTGTGGAATGCTCTGCCCCAGAGGGCAGTGGAGGCCCAGTCTCTGGATTCATTTAAGAAAGAGTTGGATAGAGCTCTCAAGGATTATGGAATCAAGGGTTATGGAGATAAGGCAGGAACAGGATACTGATTAAGGATGATCAGCCATGATCATATTGAATGGTGCTACAGGCTCGAAGGGCAGAATGGCCTACTCCTGCACCTATTGTCTATTTTCAAAAGAGGAAGTATGACCTCGGTTGTACCTCAACATCTTTGCTGAAGTTGGTGATTAGAGTGAAATTGCAACAGTTATAGAAAAAAGAAACAGAATTGTGACTTAGTTAACCCCAAAGTGTGAACTCCCATCAGCGAACCCAAGATAAATGGATTATATTTATACTGCATATTTCAAGACCTTAATATGTCTTGGCATATTTTACCATCAATGAGGAATGAATGGAATGTCGTGATACGCAGAAACTAATTGAGGCACATTATGGTCCCATAAACTGACCACGATATGATCATCTATTTAAGTGAAGTTGCTTAGGACTTAAAGATTCACCAGGGAGAATCCCCTGATCTTCTGAAACAAAATCAGAAAATGCGAGAGGAACACAGCAGGTCTGCAGAGAGAGAAACAGAGTTAATGTTTTGAATACAACAAGACTCTGCTGAACTGAAAGGTAAAGGAAAATTTTGTCTATTATGCTGTAAGCAGGTGTGTTCAGAGCCAAAATTCAAAGGGGTTGCTCTTCTGAAAGTCAGTGCACTGGGATACTTTATATTCAGCTCAGAGGCCAGATGACACCTCAGTTCAATGTCTCATCCAAATCATGAGTAGGTGAAGGATGGATGGTGACATGGTGAGACCACCTCTGAACTGGTATCCAGAGACCCAGGCGAATGATCTCAGGACACGGGTTTCACTTCCACTACAGGAATATACATCTAGCAATAATGATCCTGACAACATCACTGAGTGCAATAAAAACCCATCTGATTCACTAATACCCTTCACAGCAGGACATTTGTCTTTGTTCCCTGGTCCGGTTTATGTGTGACTCCACACCCACAGCAATAAGATTAAATCTTCAATGCTCTCTGAAATAGTGCAGTGGGTCACTTAGTTCAAGGATAATTTGGGCAACAAACACTTGCTTTGCCAGTGACACCCACATGAATGGATAGAGAAAAATAAACCTCCAACTATGTGCTCCACTGGATTGTCATGCTAGATTATGTACTCTAGAATGTGGTGTAAGACATGAATATATAACCTTTGCCTCAAGGCTAGAGTATTATACACTGTACCACTGCCGATACACATGGCTGGTTTAATCTAAGTCGCGCATATATCGACTGTGTAGACTGCCCTGCCTTTCTGATCGAACTGGGAACTCAAGCAGGTAATTATAAATAAAATAGATGCAATGAGTGCCTTCTTTCAGAAAGCAGTGTATCAGGCAGAATAATCCATTCCAAATAATTGGCTTCACTGTGTGCGAGAGGCTTTGTAGGTTTTCAGTCAGGTTGTGACAGGGCACATTAGATTCAAGCAATTCTCAATTTATCATGGCTGACTTCAACTTCAGCGCCTAACCATGAAGCAACTTCATATTTCACACAACATCCATCTGTGTCTTCTTACTTATAATGAATTTAGACTTGTCAATAGACGCAGTGGCACACTCTAAAATGTCAAATGGAGTGCTGGAGTTAAAGGTGAGCGCTAGGCAGAGACTGATCTCACTACATTTTCAGCGAGTGCCTAATATGTGAGCTACAAGTGAAGTAGTTGGGACAGTAACTGATTTCAGCTGCCCGTAATGATTGGTACAAATTGCGCATCCATGAACAACTTCCTACTTCAAATTCAATAGTGACGACCTTTCTTTAAGGTAAGTAATAGCGCAAAAGTGCTATGAATTTCAAGATGCTATTCTACAGCCATTCCAGTAAACAAAACTGCACCTTTGGGAATGTCACACTTGGGTGGCAGTCAGTATTCATGATAGAACCTGCGTGTTCACAGATTGTTATTATCGTAGAAACACATCATTGCTACAGAGCAGCAGGAGGCTGTTTGTCCCATCCTGTCTGTGGTAGGTCTATGAATGAGCAATTCACTTTGTGCTGTTGTGCTTTCTCCCAGGAACCCAGGACATTTTTCCTTTTCACATAGAAAACTAATTCCTTCTCAAATGCCTTAAATAGAGTCATAGAAATGTACAGCATGGAAACAGACCCTTCAGTCCAACCCGTCCATGCCAACCAGATATCCCAACCCAATCTCGTCCCACCTGCCAGCATCCAGCCCATATCCCTCCAAACACTTCCTATTCAAATACCCATCCAAATGCCTTTTAAATGTTGCAATTGTACTAGCCTCCACCACATCCTCTGGCAGCTCATTCCACACACGTACCCCACCCTCTGCATGAAAAAGTTGCCCCTTAGGTCACTTTTATATCTTTTCCCCTCTCACCCTAAACCTATGCCCTCTAGTTCTAGACTCTCCGACCCCAGGGAAAAGACTTTTTTTTTTATCCTATCTATGCCCCTCATAATATTGTAAACCTCTATAAGGTCACCCCTCAGCCTCTGACGCTCCAGGGAAAACAGCCCCAGCCTGTTCAGCCTCTCCCTGGAGCTCAGATCCTCCAACTCTAGCAACATCCTTGGAAATTTTTTCTGAACCCTTTCAAGTTTCACACTATCTTTCTGATAGGAAGGAGACCAGAATTGCATGCAATATTCCAACAGTGGCGTAACCAATGTCCTGTATAGCCGTAACATGACCTCCCAACTCCTGTACTCAATACTCTGACCAATAAAGGATAGCATACCAAACGCCTTCTTCACTATCCTATCTACCTGCGACTTCACTTTTAAGGAGCTATGAACCTGCACTCCAAGGTCTCTTTGTTCAGCAACACTCCTTAGGACCTTTCCATTAAGTGTATAAGTCCTGCTAAGATTTGCTTTCCCAAAATGCAGCACCTCACAATTATCTGAATTAAACTCCATCTGCCACTTCTCAGCCCATTGGCCCATCTGGTCAAGATCCTGTTGTAATCTAAGGTTACCCTCTTCGTTGTCCACTACACCTCCAATTTTGGTGCCATCTGCAAACTTACTAATTGTACCTCTTATGCTCGCATCCAAATCATTTATGTAAATGACAAAAGGTAAAGGGCCCAGCACTGATCCTTGTGGCACTCCACTGGCCACAGGCCTCCAGTCTGAAAAACAACCCTCCACCACCACCCTCTGTCTTCTATCTTTGAGCCA
>NC_057724.1:69118598-69179581 GCF_004010195.1 Chiloscyllium plagiosum
TTTAGCATCTCCCCCATTTTCTGTGGCTCCACACAAAGGTCGCCTTGCTGATCTTTGAGGGGCCCTATTCTCTCCCTAGTTACCCTTTTGTCCTTAATATATTTGTAAAATCCCTTTGGATTCTCCTTAATTCTATTTGCCAAAGCTATCTCATGTCCCCGTTTTACCCTTCTGATTTCCCTCTTAAGTATACTCCTACTTTCTTTATACTCTTCTAAGGATTCACTCGATCTATCCTGTCTATACCTGACATATGCTTCCTTCTTTTGCTTAACCAAACCCTCAACCTCTTTAGTCATCCAGCATTCCCTATACCTACCAGCCTTCCCTTTCACCCTGACAGGAATATACTTTCTCTGGATTCTTGTTATCTCATTTCTCAAGGCTTCCCATTTGCCAGCTATCCCTTTACCTGTGAACATCTACTTCCAATCAGCTTTCGAAAGTTCTTGCCTCATACTGTCAAATGAACCCACCTCCTCCACCACACTTTTAGACAGTGCTTTCTGGACATTAATGGTTTATTGCGTGAAACCATTTCTTCTCATATCCCTTTTGCTCCATTCGCCAATTAAGTTAAATCTGTGCCTTTTTTGGTGTTGGTCTGTAACGAGGCAGAGCCTCCTGTCTCCAGAATCTTCATTCTTCTGAATACTTCCATCAAATCCCCTCTCAGCCTCCTCTTCTCCAAAGAATATTTCTCTTATTTATCTTCACAACTGAAGTTTGTCATAGTCTTGAACCATTCCCATAGTCCCCTTCTGCATTCTCTTTCTCCAGTTCCTTCATATACTCCCTCAAGTGTGACATCTGGAATTGGATAAAATCTTCCAGTGGCTCTGTGGTTAGCACTACTGCCTCACAGCATCAGGGACTCGGGTTTGATTCCACCCTCAGAGAACTATCTCCGTGGGGTTTGCACCTTCTCCGTGTATCTGGGCAGGGGGCTTGCTCCGGTTTCCTCCCACAGTCGAAAGCTGTGTAGGTTAGGTAGATTGGCCATACTGAATTGTCCCATAGAGTCCAGGGATGTGCAGGCTAGGTGGATTAGCCATGGGAAATGCAGGGTTACAGGGATGGGATGTGGGTGGGATGCTCTTCAGAGGGTAGGAGTGGCTTCAATAGGGCGAATGGCCTGTTTCCATATGAACAAATGTCTCCCATAAGTTCCTCATCATGTTCGTGGGAAGTCTCAAAGTGCATCACAACCAATGGATAACTTCTGAAATGCAGTTTCTAATGTTATCTTCACAGCGCCAGGGACCCAGTTCAGTTCCAGCCTGGTGACTGTCTGTTTGGAATTTGCACATTCCCCCCATGTCTATGTAGGTTGACTCCGTGGTGCTCCGGTTTCCTCCCACAATCCAAGGATGTGCAGGTCAGGTGGATTGGCCATGCTAAATTGCCTATATTGTGTAGGTTAAGGGCATTAGTCAGGGGAAATGTAGAGTAATAGGGTAGGGGAGTGGGTTTGGGTGGGTTGCTCTTTGGAAGGTTAATATGGACCTGTTGGGCCGAATGGCCTGTTTCCACACTGTCGGGATTCTGTGAATTGCAACATCTACTAATGCACAAGAAGGTCTTCGCAAATAAGAAGAAAGGGTAATCTGTTTTCTTCTTTTCATGACGAGGGTAAAGAGAGGAAATTTGGCAAGGATGACAGAAGCTGGCCTTGTCCATTCTCTAATGGATAATTTCCATCTGTCTTATATAGGACCTTGTTTTATAGTCCTCTCTGAAAGACTGCAACTTCAATACTGCAGCACCCTGTGCTGTGCTCAAATCTCAGCCTAAATTAGTAATTTGGACTTCAACCCATATTCCTTGGACAATGCCTGAGCCAAATTCACACTTCACAGGTAGCATTTTCCAGGAACTGTGAAAAAAAACCCTTTGGAAATAGCTCACCAATCATGAGTGTGGTTTGTAGCAGTTACTAATGTTTTCTTTTCCGATGTTAGAGCTGAAGAGTTAGTCGGATGGAGACTGAGGTGAAATGCACTAGGTGTTGATACTTTGGGATCTAACTTCAAATTCAGTCCAAATTGACAAGCATGAAGAATTTCTCTGTCTACTGACTGCAAGGGTCTAGTTAGACATAGATGGGGATGGGATGGTATTATCACTTCAGCTCTAAATTGGTGTGGCTCCAATGTGCTCAATAATGAACTCAAATATGACAAGAGGTCAGCTACTGTGCTCAGGCTGTAGGATGGCAGGGATAGCAAAGAGAAAGATGCAGAAAGGCTCACACTCAGAAATCCATGGGCGAAACATATTATTGCGTCAGAGCATCCTCCCAGCCTTCTGCTGCTTGTACTGTAAATCCTCTGTATTCTCAAAATCTACGAATTGCAAATTCGCCTACCGGCGCTAAAAAATAAGTAACATCAGAAACCAACATCAGCAGGTAGAAATTGTGCATCCATGATTTTTGTAACCATTTTAATGAGCTCCGCAAACTTCATCATTCGTGTGGGCTCTCAGGAACAAAACTCTTGTGGATACAGAGGAATGACTGTAGTTACTCTCGCCACACTACCTCATGGGATGCCAAATTCGCCTGTCTTGGCCTCGCACACTCACTGTATCTTGTCCATAACCACTCTGCGATGTATATCTTCGAATTATACCGAGGCTGACCCCTCTTTCTGCTGCTCTGAGCTATTCCCTTGAGCAGAGATGACTGCAGCTTTTCAGCTCTGATCAATTTTTTAGATTAGATTACTTACAGTGTGGAAACAGGCCCTTCGACCCAACAAGCCCACACTGACCCTCCAAAGAGCAACCCATCCAGACCCATTTCCCCTACATCTATCCATTCACCTCACACTACGGGCAATTTAGCATGGCCAATTCACCTGGCCTGCACATTTTTCTGGGAGGAAACCGGAGCACCCGGAGTAAACCCACGCAGACACGGGGAGAATGTGCAAACTCCACACAGACAGTTGCCTGAGGCGGGAATTGAACCCGGGTCTCTGGCGCTGTGAGGAAGCAGTTCTAACCACTGTGCCACCCGAAATACTGACATTTCCTTTTCTGGATGCCACATATCAGAATTATTTTTGATTGCCTAATTCCATTTCTCTTACAGTCTGTGTATGAGGTTTTAAGTTTGTATCTAGGCCTCCAAGTTTCAAAGGTCTGTATTTTCCATGATGGATTTTGAGTGATTGTCCAGGTTTCGGAGGCACACAGAGATTCAAAAGACACTTGATGAGTGCTGTCACTACTATAGCAAAGAAGGAATTTGAGTGGAACATGTCAAGCATTCACACATTAAGAGAAAAAGAATCAGGCCTGACACTTTGAGCTTGTGTTACTCATAACCCCAACTATTGGGGAATTCAAGGGTATGGGGAGTAGGCAGGAAAGTGGGGTTAAAGTTTAAGGTGAATGATAAAGCAGGCAGGATGGTCTGCCCCCACACCCATCTCCTGTGTTCTCCTGTTTAATGTCAGGTCCTTGGCTCACTTTTTAATCTTGGACAAATTGGGAGCTTTTTAGATTGCCCACAATTCACTACAGGACGACAGGAACGGGTGGAGGCTATTCAACTCTTCAGGGATGTGTAAGGTTTGTGAAGGTTTGTAGCTCAGGTTGAGATTTAGGGTGTAGGTTTGCTCGCTGAGCTGTAGGTTTGATACCTAGATGTTTCATGACCTAGCTAGGTAACATCATCAGTGGCGACCTCCAAGTGAAGCGAAGCTGTTGTCTCCTGCTTTCTATTTATATCTTTCTCCTGGATGGGGTTCCTGGGGTTTGTGGTGATGTCATTTCCTGTTCATTTTCGGAGGGGTTGATAGATGGCATCTAGATCTATGTGTTTGTTTATGGCGTTGTGGTTGGAGTGCCAGGCCTCTAGGAATTCTCTGGCATGCCTTTGCTTAGCCTGTCCCAGGATAGATGTGTTGTCCCAGTCAAAATGGTGTTTCTTTTCATCCGTGTGTAGGGCTACGAGGGAGAAAGGGTCATGTCTTTATGTGGCTAGCTGGTGTTCATGTATTCTGGTGGCTAACTTTCTGCCTGTTTGTCCTATGTAGTGTTTGTGGCAGTCCTTGCATGGAATTTTGTAGATGACGTTGGTTTTGTCCATGGGATGTACTGGGTCTTTTAAGTTCGTCAGTTTTTGTTTGAGAGTGTTGGTGGGTTTGTGTGCTACTAGTATTCTGAGGGGTCTTAGTAGTCTGGCTGTCAATTCTGAAACTTCTTTGATGTATGGTAAGGTGGTTGGGGTTTCTGGCCTAACATCTTCAGGGATGTTTCATCATGCATTGCTGATCAATATCATAACTCGATTGACAAGTTTAATACACTTATTGAACACAAATCAACTGATCTCAGTGTTGAAGTTTTGAACTGACTCCCAGCCTTTGGGAAGTAGAGCTCTATGATGAGTTGTACAAAGAAATGTTTCCCAACACCGCCCTGAGCGTGCAAGTGCTAATTTCAAGGGCATGCATGCATTAAGATGCATCGTTACTTTCTACTCCAAAGAAATTGTGAACCATCTTACCATTTTTTTGATTTCAACTTGGGTGGAGAATTCCGCGGGATGAGGAAAAGGGCTCTCATTGGATGCATATCGCAGAGTGCTGGAAAAAAATAAAAGGGATGGATTTTACAAGTGAAGGAACTACAAATGTCATCATATAAAAACAAAATCCTGTGGATGCTGTAAATGTAAAACAAGCGGGGGGGATGCTGGAGGAACTCAGCAGGTCTAGCAGCATCTGTGGAGAGGGAAACAGCATTGATGTTTCAAGTCTAGTTTCAAGTCAAGTCCACTCTTCTTCAGAATAAACATAATTATTTTGCCAGGATCATAATTCAAAAGCCACTAAGTGCTGCTGGTGTATATACAAATTTAGACTGTTATCAGGGTCAATCTTTGCTACCGAGGATAATTCCATTACACACAAGGTGGAAATTCATTTCACAGTGGTCTAGCCTGTTGCTGATAAAGGATAGCCTGTGGTGAATTTGTCCTGACAGAGGTCTTTGTGTTTATAGAGGAATTTGATAGGGATATTTCAAAGGCGAGAGGTTTTGTAATGATGGAGAAGGTCTCTGCCTTAACTCGACTGGAACTGAAGCTCTGCCTTTCCAAGTTGTGCCCCCAAACCTGGCCCCCACAATTTCTGTCGGAGAAAGAGGGTGGTGGAAGAATGGGGCAGGTTGTATGTTGAACATCCCCATGGTTCATATCACACATTAAGTGAAAATGCCTTCAAATTGATCCAATTATTTTCTTGTAACATGTTTGAAATACGATTGTGGGCTTTGCACTTTTCAAAAGAACATCTGAAGATGTCACAGTTATTTGAAGAGATAGGATATCCTATTGCAGGAGCCCATTTGGGAGAAATAGAATGCTTTGTATAATAGGTCCAGTGAGAGGTCATGTGAGAGGTCACATGCCCTTTGGAAACATTAAAAATAGACATGAATGTGTGTAAGAAGTTGATAAATTAATCAAAACTGTGAAGTGGTCAAGGGAAATGTCAAGCTGTCAAAAGCAGCTATCAAGTTGTCAAATGAATTGTAAAAATAAAACAAAATACTTCCGATGCTGAAGATCTGAAATAACAACAGAAATTGCCCATGAAACTCAACATGTCTGGCAGTATCTGTGGGGAGAAAGCAGAGTTAACATTTCGAGTCCGGTGACTCTTCATCAGAACTGTTAGCTCAGAAAATGTCATACTTATGCTGAAGAGGAGATTGGGGGAGTCGGTGGGGAGATGAGTGGATAAGTGGAGACGGAGCCAAGAGGGAGAGAGATATGAAAGCGGTAGGTAAGTGAGGGAAACATGGATGGCAGGCCAAGACAGAAGACCTCTGGGACTCAATATCAAACTCAATAACTTTAGAACCTGATTCCATCCTGCTAAGTTTTTAACCCAACCCCACACTGAGTTCTATTATGACATAGAACAACCAACTCATTTTCACCCACACCCAGGCACATGATCACATCATATACACAGCTTTCAGCAAGGACTACCCATTCTCTGCTACCCTCAGAACTCATTACCATTTAGACAGCTTCTCTTCTGTCCTGGCCTCCATAATCTCCTCGTTTATGTGCTCCTTTTATATCAAACTCCCTCTCGGCTTCATCTCTACCTGTTCACTCACTTCTCTTCTCCAACTCCACCCTACACCACCACCCACGCCGCCTAACTCAAGGGAATAGTCAAGCTTTGGAAACATTGAGGCTGATACAATTGCAACATTTTAGAGGCATTTGGATGGGTATATGAATAGGAAGGGTTTGGAAGGATATGGGCCGGGGGCTGGCAGGTGGGACTAGATTGGGTTGGGATATCTGGTCAGCATGGACAAGTTGGACCGAAGGGTCTGTTTCCATGCTGTACATCTCTATGACTCTTGACATTTGGATTAGCCATGCAGGGTGACAGAGACACGGCGGGGGCTGTGGGCCTAACCCCCGCTAACAACTGTCCAGGCAGAACAAACTTGAAATAACAAGGCCCCTCTCCCCTGATTTCAAGCTCACGGAGCAAGGCATTTTCACAAATGTGCATTTATGACCCAGGAATATAAATTCAGGCCATATACCGGCCAGATCTTCTGATGAGAGTCAAGCTAAATGTAGAAAAGTATACTTCTCAAGCTCGTTGCAGATATGTGGCAATTGTCCAGGATGCTTCAAACTTTGAATGGACTAAATTGTGGTGTCTAGGAAATGAAGAGAATTTCTCCAAAACAGATTTCAGTGAAGGGTAGGTGGACCAGCTGTGCGATACTTGCCAAGATACAGACCCCAGCAATTGTTCTGCTGTTTAATTCCTGATAAAAGTCAGTGATTGACAATGGGAACTCAACCCCACACAACTCCCATCCTGCTCAGATGCCAACTTCACACTTCCACCCAATCCGACTGGCCACCCTACCCTAACACCCACTGTGACAATGAGCTCACCCATCCACTCTCTCGCTCACCCACTGTCTCCACTGAAACTCTGAACAGCTACAGAAACTTACCTGAGAACAGCAGCTGATGCAAAATGGGGACATGTCCTTTGTGCTACTACGTTTTGTCAGTGTTCCCTCTGTATGACTGTTGCAGCCGGGAGAGCAAGATATGGCTGTGAGGACAAATGGCTAAGGTTGGAGTTATCTTTACTGACAGCGGTGATGCCTTCAGCATCGCTGCTGACCAGAAGATCTGAGCCATTGTTTCAATTATAGAAGGGTCCAAAGAAAGGGCCCAGAATGAGATAGTCATGAAAGAATCTATAGGGAATTCAGAAGAATCTTCTTTACTCAAGATTCCATGGAGCATCTGAGCTGAATGGTCTGTTTTCTTAGCTGCATATTCTAAGCAATTTTCACATGCAGTGTTATAAGTCCATGAGAACTCTTCAACCACCCACACAAACCCTTCATTGTGCACCAGTCCTTAAACACAACCTGAAAAGTGCTACTTACGAGGTGCTCCTTCTGCCATTTCAATCGCCGTGATTCCCAATGACCACACATCACTCTGTGAAGAAGAGGAACAGAACAAATGGTAAATTAAACATTTTAATTCAGATCAGAGTGATAGAAATGAAAGGGAAATGAAGGTCATCATGATGTAGCAGTTAACACACTTGCAGTGATTGGAATTAGGCTAACCTCGTTGACTACGTGGTCATTGATTGGTTTGCTGACTTGGCCAATCAGGAAAGCCCTGGCTGACCAGAAATTACGGGGCACTGCTTGTCACTGGTCACTCGGTTGTTTCCTTTTTTCCTGGTAATGGAATATGAATAAGGTTTCTGCACTCGATGTTTCTTCACTATGTCCTATAACTACACGCACACAACATGGGTGCTGGGGAGAAATAAGCACTACTGCCATTTGGCAATAGTGTGGGGGTTGACACAAAAAAAATATACTCAGGAAAGTTAGAGAAAAAAAATAAACTGGACATTCAGGATCTCCTCAGTTCAGGGGACTGATTCCAAGCTGGCTGGTCACAGTCAGTGTGTTACTGTGGAGAGAGGTTCTCTTGGTCTAAGACATTGCCTTCATTTGTTATGTGCTTTTGGGAAAAAATGAGAAAAAAGAAAAAAAAGAAAAAATACATATAACAAGGAGATGTTTCTTTTCTTCCTGGTGATGGAATATGAACAAAGTTTTTTGCACCTGATTTTTTTTTCACTGTCTACACACACACAACATGTCTGCTGGGGAGAGATAAGCAATACTGCTGTTTGGCAGTAGTGTGGAGAGGGGGAATGAAGTATAAAACCAGGAGATTAGAATCACCTTAATTGAGGGATGACTCTGAGCTGGCTGGCCACAGCCAGGGTACTGTGCACAAGTATATAAAGGGTGACTTGGTGATGGGATACCAGCCTCTGTGCAGTTATTTCAACACTATTTCCATTGGTCATGGAGACTGATCGGGTTAAATGGTGATGTCAATCACTGTGAATTCACAAGTGCACTTGAATAAATGGGAACGGGCCATTCAGTCTTCGAGGAACGGGGGTGTTTGGGGTTTGAGATATGGCCTCTGAATGACAGGCTAAAAACAAACATTCAAAACTTTAGTTTCTCTAACTTCAAAATGTAATTTAATTGTAAAATAGACCAGATTAGATTCCCTAGAGTATGGAAACAGGCCATTTGGCCTAACAGGTCCACACTGACCCTCCAAAGAGTCACCCACCCAGACCCATTCCTCTACCCTATCTTTACCCCTGACTAATGCACCTGACACTACTGGCAATTTCGCATGGCCAATTCACCTAACCTGCACATCTTTAGATTATGGGAGAAAACCGGAGCACCTGGAGGAAACCCACGCAGACACGGGGAGAATGTGCAAACTCCACACAGACACTCGCTTGAGGCGGGAATCAAACCTAGGTCCCTGGTGCTGTGAGGCAGCAGTGCTAACCACTGAGTCACAGTGCCGCCTCTATTTACAGTTATAGTATTATTTATAGCTCAGGTAGAGACCCATCAAGTTCATTACACATTATTCTTTTCTTACATTTCCAGTTAGGAGGACTTCAAAATTACAGAGACTATTGATAAGTGTGCATAAGAACATGTCTGCATGGGCTGGAGAGACAGTAATCAGTGGGCACAGATGAAAGATAATTGGCAAAACTACCAGAGGAGAGATGAGGTGCTGCTTTGCTTGGAAGCAGCAAATTGTTGTGCACTGTTTGCCTGAAAGATTAATGGAGGTAGATTCCACAAACATATCTCAAAGAGGAATGAGATAAATTCTTTAAAATTAAAATTCACACATTCATGAGAAAAAAAGCAACCACTGCATGCATGGGCTGAATGAATTGGGTTGAATGGCCTTCTGTGTTGTATGGCTCCAGTGCTACAACTATCCTAATTTAGTCGCAGCACCTCTCATGCTATTTTCTGATTTAATGACAAGATATTTTTCAAAACCAAACCATGCTTACAACTTATTATGAAAGCACTTCCAGTAACTAAAAACCAAAACCGTTGACACCTTATTTCAATATTAACTCCTTGCACATGTGACCAGTACTCGCACTTAAACACACCACGAGGAGCTGTGATTACCAGGCAAACATTGTCTTCTTAGAATCAGTTTCTTAACGTTCAAACTGCCATCGGGTTCTGACAGATTTTCAATACACCTTCAATTAATCTCACAGCAAAATTAAGAAAATATAGATAGTGCTGGATTAAAATAGTGTGATTCAAACAAAGACTTGGCAAGCTCAGGTCATCTTTTCTCCAGACAATAAACCACAGAATTTATAGCATTATAACGGTTCAGAAGGAAGCCATTTGGCTATTGTGTTGTGCTGATTTGATTAGATTCATGAAGTCATAAAGATCTACAACACGGAAACAGACTCTTTGAAGAAACTCGCCTATGCTGACCAGATCTTCTAGCCTAATCTAGTCCCATTTGCCAGCACTTGGCCCGTATCCTTCTAAACCCTTCCTATTCATATGCCATCCAGATGCCTTTTAAATGCTGTAACTGTACCAGCCTCCACCATTTCCTCTGGCAGCTCATTCCATACACGCACCACTCCCTGTGTGAAAATGTTGCCCCTTAGCTCCCTTTTAAATTTTTCCCTTCTCATCCTAAACCTATGCTCTCTAGTTCTGGACTCTCCAGGGGAAAGATTTTGCCTATTTACCCTATCCATGCCCCTCATGATTTTATAAACCTCTATAAGGTCACCCCTCAGCCTCCGCTGCTCGAGGGAAAACAGCCCCAAATGCTCCAATCCTGGCAACAGCCTTGTAAATTCTCAAGCCAATCTCCCGCCTTTCTGCATTGCGCTGTACACCATTTCTGGCCAAATAATAATCCAATGCTCTCTCGAGTGCCTCAACTGAACCTGCCTTCACCACAATTCCAGACAATGCATTCCAGACTCTAACTATGCAGTGTGTGCATAAGACGTTCCTCACAGCAGTCTTGCTTCTTGTGCACATCACTTTAGACCCAAGCCCTCTTATTCTTGTTCATTTTCATGAGCAGGAATACCGTCACCCAAGCTACTCTGTATGGCTAGCTCACGATTTCTGAAAACCTCTATCCAAAGACCTCTCAACCTCCTTCTCTCTAAGAAGCACTATCCCAACTTCTTCAATCTTTCCTGAGAATAGAAGTTTGGAAATAGTCTTGGCTTGAAATCATTGCTTGCAAAACAGGAAATATGTGTGCACAGAAAGCTCCGACAGACAGCAATAAATTAGGAATGAGATGGGCAAAAAAATGCTGGCCTAGCCAGCGACAGACTTATCTCATAAATACATTTTAATATATATAGAATTAGTTCCCTTGTAATGGTAGCTGAAGGATCAGTATTGGCCAACCCCTGCTCTTCACAGTAGCTTTGTTTACTCGGTGGGGTGGCTGGTACAATAACTTCACAAAGGCTGGTATCCTGTCACCATGCCATCTTTTATTTTCATACGCAATGTCCTTGACACTGATCTAACTCGCTCAGAGCCAGCTCTCAGAGTGAACAAAATGTCTGACACTCCTGCTCTTATATGTCAGCCAGGGCTTCCTGATTGGGCCAGATTAACAGCTCCAATCAGGGAATTCATGTCCTCTGACATCCACTTGGCTGACCTCATTACAGTCACTACAGGTTGGTCGTTGGATTAGTGTCTCATCTAAATAAGAGATAATGAGGTTTTTAGTCAAACATGACTATCATTCACATTCTGCACCTTAAATGATCCACTTCAGAATGAGTTGTGTTCTTAAAGATGTAGCAGAGAACTGATTATGAATCCCAGAAGCACCAGCTGAATCTTTTGTGAATGCTTAGACCATTCCAGACTCATTGTTATTCTGAGAGGTGAATCATGTGATATTGTAAATGGTCTCTGACTTCCAGTTGAGGGAATAATTTGGATAATAGGCAGTTCCTCCTACTCTTTCATCAGAGTCATATCACCATTTTTCCCCTTCCTCATTGCTCCTGATTTTTAACCTAGCCAATTCTTCATGCTTTTAAATATACATAAGACATTAGCGGAGTTTTATAAAATTCCTGCTGTACATTGTCCTTTATCTTGCTTTCAGCCTTGTAATGCCTAATTTTATCATTTGGTTATCTGTGCTTTAGACCACTCTTCCGATCCATAGAGTAAATAACTCAATCTTATATTCTTGAGCCAAAATTCTCTCTTCATGGAGACTTTGTTCTCTCCTGTCAATAGCTATAGCAGTAATAAGAAATACTGTAGCTGAACCTTAGCTTGACCTAGTACTGGAGTGGAGTTATTGCAATAACTAGTCATTTTCACAAAAGGGCATGTTCGTCATAGAATCCCTACATTGCAAAAAGAGGCCCTTTGGCCCACTGAGTCTCCACCAACCCTCCAACATGCATCCTATCCAAACCTACCCTATCCTCATAACCCAACATTTCCTTTGCCTAATCCACATAACTGGCATATCTTTGGATTGTGGGAGAAAACCGGATCATTCAGAGCAAACTCATGCAGACATGGGCAGAATGTGCGAACTCTGTACAAACAGTTGCCCGAGGATGGAATCAAACCCAGATCCCTGGCACTGTGAGACAGCAGTGCCAAGCACTGAGCCACCATGCTGTGGTATTTACGGGTTTCTAATGTTCTCCTTCTGAGAAAACAGACACTGTTGAAAGCTTTATCAATGATTAAAGTAGGTTGTGAATTTATGACTTTGACTTCTACTATGGACACTGGAGTTATATCTTTAGTCCTTTCACTCTGATCTTCCATGTGTGGGTTCTCATGCTTTCTGACAGAGTACAACTTTGGATCTTCCAGTTCAGTAACATCCACATCTTTCATATATGCAGTGCAGAGTGTCTGGACTTCAAAAAATAAGCTTTTAGATCTTCCACGGCCTCTTACCTGATGCATGGCTGCATCCTGGTGTTTTACAATGAACTGGAGTACAGCTGTTTTCCTTACTCCTGCATTCCACCTAATATGATCCGGTGACTGAAAATAGGGGCATTTAACTAGCCGTTAGTACCGTAGCAATAGTCGCATCTAAATACCTGATTCTGAGATGATGAACTTGACTGCCATCCTGCTGACAACTGAATCCTGCTGACAAACAGTGGACCTTGCTGCTAACACAGAAAAATAACTCCCTTGAAATTAGCAACCATCTCATTCTGCCATTACCCCATAGCTGCAGCCTCCTTTCATATTTTCTTTCATAACAGCTGACTGTATTTGCTCAAAAGCTTTGCCTGGATCTTGTTGTTGTTCAGGTTTCTTACAAACATGCCTCTAATGTTGATTTTTAAGTTCACAAACAGAAACCCCACAGTGATAAGAGTGTTTCATTAACTTGAGAATATCATCTGTAGCTATAGCTCTTAGCGATCGCTTCCAGTTACAGGATGTAACTGTCAGTGCAATCTTATTCTTAATTGCATCAAAATGTGAGACCAAAATTTCATTGATTCAGCATATTCCATCGAACTGAGGTTTTGTGCAATGCTAGAAACACTACATAAAAAGCATTTGGTCCCATCATAGTGAAAAAAAACATTTATTTTATCCTCAGCTCTTATTGTGTTCAGTTTCAGCCAGATGTACAATTTTTGTTCACGATTATATCAATCCACTTTGTTAGGGTTGAACTCTCCACTGCACCAATTAAGTCTTTAGTACCTTTATTTTTCCTCTGATTTACTGGGTACCTGACAATGATGAGTACACTAAGCAATCTGTCAAATCATTTAAACTTTCCAGAATCAACTTTATGAGTTTCAAATTGTTTCATGCTGTTGTTCAGTCCTGAATTTCTTAAATGAAATGGAAAAGAAAATTCCATTTGGTCTTGTCTCTATCTTTATGTCGTGCATTTCACTCAGTACAACTAGTACATCCTTATGCAGGCGCCATTATACAATTAAGTTTAGTTACCCAGTAGAGAGGGCAATATATCAATATGCTCAGATTTTACATAACACTGCAGATGTATAAAGCACAGCAGCTATAAATACCCTTTCTACCGCCTGTGAGGATGTGTCTGAGTGGGGTAAGCATTCAAAGTAAAATGCAGGGAAAAAAAAATGAACATTTTGAAATATGTAAGTGATGGCCTATTCTCTGCAATTATGCATTGTTCATTTCATGCCAATCTACAGAGTTTAAAGTCATATTGACTCAAAATGTCAACTCTGTTTCTCTGTCTCCACGGATGCTGCGAGACCTGCTGAGTTTCTTCAAAAATCTCTGTCTGTTTCAATGTTTTTGGAATGTGTGCATGTGCAGTCCATTTCTGATTCCATTGATTGGAAGTTGAACAGTTGAGGATTTAACACAATCAGGAACAGCCATATAATGTGGCCCAGGCTACTGCTGCCCTGAACTCAAACCTCAGAATCTATTACCATTTCACAGGATTAGAATATATTTTAATGGTGCAATTAAAAAGACAGTTAAAGTATAATAAATTCTCCATGATAAATGTTCTGGAACTGATCACAATAATACATTTTTGGTGCCAATCTATCCTCAGTCATAACTGTGCTTTGCCTGAAATCATTTTTTCTCTCAGATTTAATCAGAGTTCCCCTGGGAGCATTATTCAATCTACTATCTTTCTGTCAGATTCTGTAAGAATCAGATGCTGCCCTAATCCTAGTATCTCCTGAAACATCCATATTTTATCTTGTGTTTTTCTCATCAAAGCCAACCCTGTAAATTTCTGAATGTTTGGCTGGATTATCCAAGGGAGTTGTAATTTGTCATTTGCCGTTCCTTTTCAGAACAAAAATGTGAAATTTTGGGAACTCGAGGCTTTATCCTTGAATTATAAATGTCAATGTGAAATGAATTGCTCAGAAGTCCACATTAGTTATGGCAAGACTTTGATCAGCCATTAATCTGAGCCCGTACCTGTCCTCTCAAGTGGCTGTAAAGGATCCCATAGCATTCTTCTGAAGAAGGGTAGAGGAGATCTGGCTGATGTTTATCTCTCAATTAACAACATTGAAAAATTCCCAGAGCACCTATCACAGGAATAATTGACCTTAGCGTGTGTAGTTTGCCTCCATTTTCTATCCTTTCACAGGATGTGACTGCCACTGACCAGTCCAGTATTCACTGTCCACGCTTGTTGGAACTTGTTCCTTACATCACAACAGCATGTGACCTTATAAAAATAAGATTGGCTTGTAAAGTACTTTGTAATGTCCTGAGATGTGTATTTTAAATTTGAGCTTTTCTTCCAACTTTACCTTGATGCAGACAACTGACATATAATTTACTCACGGCCTATTGGCTAACTTTTAAAATTCTAATGTCTTAATTGTTCTATCTCTTCATTTTGTGAACATATCTAATTTGCCTGCATTTGTGTTACACTCTCTAAAGCCATTCCACGTTTAGGTTTTAAAATAAGATGATACTGTATCGGTTGTTGCACTGCCAATGCAATCATCTCTGCAGTGATGACTGAGCTACACAGGGGAGTCTTCCCTTTGGAAAGCAGGAACTTACCAAGGTCCCTTCCATAGCACCTTCTAAACCCACACTCTCCACCGCATAGGAGGATAAGGGCAGCAGATATGTGGGAAAACCAACTTCCCTGTCAGTCTTCATATCATATTCACTTTGAAATATATCACACAATACCAGGTTATAGTCCAACAGGTTTATTTGAAAGCCATAACCTGGTATTGTGTGACTTTGAACTTTGTCCATCCCAGTCCATCACCGGCACCTCCACATCTTGAAATACATCACCGATCCTTCATTCTTGCTGGTTCAGAATCCTGGAAAATCCACTCTAACTGTACAGTTGGTGTATCAACACTATATGGATTGCAACAGCATGAGAAGTGCACTCATCACTACTCAAGGACAATGACAGATTAGCAGTACATTTTGGCCTGGCCAGAGATGCAAAAAATACAGTGAAAGGTGTTTAAGTTGCTATACCACAGTATATTAGTTGTAGAAGACATACATTTTTAAAAAAATTAAAAATGAAGTCAAAGTCCATCTTAGTTCAATTCATGGCTTCGGGGTTCAGGAAAAGACAATACCGCTGCAGAAAGTCACCAAAGCTGCTGCCAAAGAAGAAGACCACCATGTTGGGCCACTGGAATCCCAGGACGTAAAACTCCACAGAATCCTGAAACCTCACCGGTCTCAGGCCAGAAGACATTCAAAGGAATCCTAGACTGCCAGATGCCAGGCAGAAACCACCACATTGCTGAAGTCATTGCCAACTTGGATTGATGGATTACCGGGCCACAAGACTCCACAGAAACCACTGTGAGGACCAGTCTTGTTGCTGAAGCTGGCCATGCACGCCGGCTGCTGGAATCTTGGGACACAGCACCTTGCAGAATCTCAAAGCCTCATTGACCCTGGACTGGACAATGTCATGGAAGTCCCCCAAAGGAATCCTACATCATCTGATGCCAGGACGAAATTGCCCCATTGCTGAAGCCACTGCCAACCTAGACTAATAGAATCCTGGGCCGTGCTGCCAAAGATGCCGAAGCAGACCATATTGGTTCCGTACAAACTGCAATGCACTAAAGTACCACCCCATCTTTTGAGATTTCAGATTGAGCTCAGAAGTGTTTCTGATAGAGTCTTCTTCATATTTGTTGCTGAAATGTGGCCACTACCAGCTAGTCCTTGGCGACAGAAGATAGTAATAGGGAAATGTAGAAGCAGACTATCTTACAACTAGTTGTTGAATCTTCAGTGAGGATTATGGTCACTTGAAACTAGGCCAGATCAGGTGGAGCAGTGGGTTTCATTCCCAGACAGAACCTTTTTAACTTTTGGTGATACCAAAATCTCCATTCAATCATTTGAGATACCTTGTGCTGTGGTCTATCATGTTTGCTTTCCTGATACTAATTGTACAATAAACATTGAGACTTTTCAGGTAATTATGGCTCTTTGAGAGGGCTATCCAATCAGACCCAGCCCCTTGCCGTTTCCCTATTTCCCTCTTTTTCTTCTTTCTTTTCAAGTATACATCAGATTCCCTTTAAAATTTATAACTGAATTTGCAATCCCAATCACAACAAATCACAGATGCTAACAGTGCAGCAATAACCAATTCACTTTCTTTCACTGTCCCATGGTCTTTTGTTCTGAACTGTTTTTCTCAGCAGCACTGAGCAAGGTGCGTTGCTTACTCTGTAGTCGTATGTGGAATCTGCGTTCTCGTCACACGCTATGACTTCGGGTGCCATCCAGTAGGGTGTGCCGATGAAAGTATTCCGTTTCTCCATGGTCCTGTCCAGTTGAGCACTGACCCCAAAATCAACTGCAAGGAGAGGTCAAACAATTATTTTCAAACATCACATCACAATATTAAAATACACTTTTGGAGCGGGCAGGGTGTTGCTAGAGGAGCACGGAGGTTACAAGCTTCCAGTACTCAGCATGTTTTGCTACTTCCATAAGTACAGTTCGAAGGCCATTTCTTGTCAAGAAGGTTTAACATAGAACATAGAACATAGAAGAATACAGCGCAGTACAGGCCCTTTGGCCCTCGATGTTGCGCCGAACCAAGCCCACCTAACCTATACTAACCCACTATCCTCCATATACCTATCCAATGCCCGCTTAAATGCCCATAAAGAGGGAAAATGATTTCCTGCTAATTTAAAGTGAACATTGATTTAAAAATGATTTAAAATGATTTAAAAATGATTTCCTGCTAATTTAAAGTGAACATTGTGTAATAGGCAAGCAGGCAGACGGCAAAGGAAAGTCAAATTGTGGGTGACTAATACATAAGAGTACGTTGAAGAATTAGCAAGCAATGTTAATGAAGGGGAAGTTATAGATGTGGCATTTGACAAGGTGCTCCTCAAAGGTTACCTAACAAAGTAAAAGATCACAGTGTAGTAGCATATTAGTGTGGTTACAGGACTGGTTGGCTATAAAAAAAAACAAAAGAACTGCAGATACTGTTTTTGTTTCTAGTTAGCTAATACAGTCATAGAGTCACAGAGATGTACAGCATGGAAACAGACCCTTCAGTCCAACTTGTCCATGCCATCAGATATCCTTACCTAATCTAGTCCCAATTGTCAGCATTTGGCCCATATCCCTCTAAAACCTTCCTATCCATATACCCATCCAGATGCCATTTAAATGTTATAATTTTGGGTAAAAACAATGACTGCAGATGCTGGAAACCAGAGTCTAGATTAGAGTGGTGCTGGAAAAGCACAGCAGTTCAGACAGCATCCGAGGAGCAGTAAAATCGACGTTTCGGGCAAAAGCCCTTCATCAGGAATCCTGTATTCCTGGTTTCCAGCATCTGCAGTCATTGTTTTTACCTAGTTGATTTTAACCCTACTGCGAATCCTCTTGCAAGGATGCCTGCCTTGAAGAAGTTTTCCTCCTCTCTCAACAAGAATCTCAGGGAGTCCCTTTCCCACTGCAACTCCCAGGTCATTTCCTCTGCCCTGAAGTTCTTCAAACATGTCCTGAAACAAACTCGCTACTACAGCCTAATTTGCTTCCTCAGTGCCTGCCTCCGTAACCAACTCATCCCACACGGACTCCGGGCCACCTTTAAACCAGCAGAGTTTGGAACCGAACAAGACAAACAGTACAGACTACAGATTCAAAAACACCAGCAACGGTTCCCCCCCGGCAATGTTATAATTGTATCAGCCTCCATCACTTCCTCTGGCAGCTTATTCCATACATGCACCACTCTCTGTGTGAAAAAGTTGCCCCTGAGGTCCCTTTTAAATTTTTCCACTCTCACCCTAAATCAATGCTCTCTAGTTCTGGACTTCCCCACTCCAGGGAAAAGACCTTGTCTATTTATCCTATCCATGCCCCTCATGATTTTATAAACCTCTATAAGGTCACCTTCAGCCTCCAATGCTCAAGGGAAAATTCAGACCCTCTTTATAGATTAGATGAGATTCCCTAGACTGTGGAAACAGGCCCTTCGGCCCAACTAGTCCACACCGACCCTCTGAAGAGTAACCCACCCAAACCCATTCCCCCTAACTAATGCACCTAACTCTATGGGCAATTTAGCATGACCAATTCACCTAAACTGCACATCACTGCATTGTGGGAGGAAACCAGAGCACCCGGAGGAAACCCACACAGACACGGGGAGAATGTGCAAACTCCACACAGAGTCGCCCAAGGCTGGAATCGACTTGGGACCCTGGCGTTGTGAGGCAGCAGTGCTAACCACTGAGCCATCGTGTCACCCCAATCCTCAAATCCTCCAACCAAAAATTTAGCAGAGAGTCAGGATAAATAGGACATGCTCATGTTGGCAAATGCTAATGAGTATATTGCCATTGGAATCAATGTTGGAACCTCAGCTGTTTACAATTTAAGTCAATCATTTGGATGAATGAACCTAAGGTATTGGTAAATTTGCTGATGACACCGAGGTAGTTGGGCAGGAAGTTGTGAAGAGGACATAGCGAGTCTGAAAAGAGATATAGCAAGATTGAGTGACTAGGGAAAATTATTTAGCAGGTGGAGGATATTCTGTGAAAATAGGAACTTGTCTCCTGTGGCATGAAGAAAAGAAAAACAGTCTAATATTTAAATAGAGAGAAACTGCAGAACTCTGTCATAATGAGGAACCTAGATGTCCTGGTAAATGAATCAAAAAAGCTGCTATTCGGGTACAGCATGTCATTAGGAAGGTAAACCAAGTACCATTTAATGGGATGGGGATGCTTTGTGACAGTTGCAAATGACATTAGTAAGGCCAGATTTGGAGTAGTGTGTCCAGTTTTGATGTCCCTATTATAAAAAAAGATATAATTGCTTTAGAAGCATCTCATGAAAAATTTACTCGATAGATTCCTGAGATGAAGACATTAAGTTAGGAAGAAAGGTTGCGTAGTTTTGCAACAAAAACTGAAATTACTCGAAAAACTCAGCAAGTTTGGCAGCATCTGTAGAGAGAAAGCACTGTCTTCACTTTACTTTAAGTTAGATAGGTTCAGTTTGTGTCCATTGGAGTTTAAAAAAAACGAGGGGTGATCTCCTTAAAATATAAGTTGCCTGAGGAGACTTGACAGGTTGGTTGCTAACCGGATGTTTCCTTTCTGGGAAAAACTGGTATGAGGCAGCAAAATTAAAAATTAATGTTAACATAAGTTCTGGGCGATGTGGGTTCAAATCCCACCATGGAAGATGATGGAATTTTAATTCAATTAACAAGTTTGTAAATGTGAGCAAGTCTCAATGAAACTGCCATTAATTGCTGTAAAATTGACAGGTAGGAAGCTGGAAGTACACAACAAGTCAGGCAGCATCAGGAGGTGGAGAAGTCGATATTTCTGCTGGTCAGAAGAAGGGTTAAACCCAAAACATTGATTGCTCCACCTCCTGATGCTGCCTGGCTCGCTGTGTTCATCCAGCCTCCTGCCTGTCTGTTTTGAATTCCAGCATCTGCAGTTTTATTTTGTCTCTAACCATTGATTGCTGTAAAAGCCTACCTCATTTATTAATGTCCTTTAGGGTTGGAAATCTGCCGTCCTTAGTAGGTCTGTTATTCCAAGCCCATAAGAACGTGGTTGACTTTAACTGCTCCTCTGAGTGGCAAGTTACTCAGTTCAAAGGCAGTTAGGGAGGGGGGAGAAATGCTGGCCTTGTCAGTAACACTGACTTCCCAGGAAAGAAGAAAATAAACTCCAGAAAATACATTATCAACTGGACGTCCTAAATTTACCCCAATCCCTCCGTTCTGGTGGGCAATGGAAGGATGCTGGGGCTTTGGTCCTGGACGTCAATACCCTCCAAATGACCATAGTTTCTGCGTAAATATTAGGTAACATCAATCCTTCCTGGGACATAATTGCCAATCTGTAGACTGCTTACAATCAACAATGAGAGTGCTTCATCTGCTCTTTCCTGCTTTATGCAGAAAAACAAAATCAGTGACAGCTTTCCATTGGTAATGCAATTCAGGAATAGAACCTGGGATCGCTTTGTTTCTGCAGGTCAGTATCACACGAGTGAAATAAAGGATATCATTGCATCCTTGGTCATTCAGATTGGTGTCTGGGATGTGTTTACATGGAATGATGCTTAAGTAATTAACGCAAAAACTAAATTAAACGGAACAATTATTGGCTATAAATAATTGTCGATCACACACTATCAGGAACAGAATTTACTGAAATAAACAACAGAACTAAAGCTTTATCAAATATATCACTAAAACACCCATTGGATCTTGATTCTGAAATAATTCCCTTGTTACTCACAAACTTATAAGGATCCTAATATTTTAAAGAAATGCTTACCCAACTTTACTTCTGCATTCTCTGTTAATAACACATTCTGTCCTTTGATGTCACGGTGAATAACATGGTGGGAATGTAGGTGGGCCAGACCCTGTGAGTAGAATTCGACAGAGAGTTAGATGGTAAACCAAAGAGATTTGTCTGGATATTATTTACAAAGTGATTCGCCAATCTACTTGTTGTTCAAACACTGAAGGTAGAAATAATTTACATATATATAGTAAAGTCATTCACAGTAAGTGAATTATTTTGAAAATGTGGGCTGATGTGACAGTGAAGTTTCCAGAACCAAGGGATTAACTAACTAACTGGTTGATGAAATACAACTTTCCTGAAGAAGGGCTAATGCCCGAAACGTCGATTCTCCTGTTCCCTAGATGCTGCCTGACCTGCTGCGCTTCTCCAGCAACACATTTCCATCATTGATGAAATACATAACTAATTTACAACAGCCAGTTCTGCTATAACGGATGTTTTTTCAACACAAATTGGTTATAACACAATTGAAGAATTTACACCATTATTTGTAGAATGCGAGCTTTCATCACCTGCATAGGCTATAACATGATTCCGATCCCATTGGTTAAAATGGTGTTACTATTACATCATGTTTATATAATGCGGGATTGCACAGGAACGGAATGATCGTGTTATATCAGAACAGACTGTATTGGCAGTGATAGTTGAGGGCACAATGTTGACTTGGATGTTGACAGCATTTTCTATGTAATCCTTTACGACTACCCGAATAAATAAAATGTGGTGTTCATTTGCAGGGTGGTAATGCAGCAACTCCTCATCTCTACCTTCAGACTCAAAGACAAGAGTGATGCTAATTACAGAATTGTTAAAGTGCACCAGGGGGAGGCCATTGCACCCATTTATCTGCACCAGCTCTCTGATTGAAACTTCACTTAGTGCCATTCTTCTGTCTTTTCTACATAGCTGTGCACATTCTTACTTTTCAGATAACACACTGTCCACATCCCTAATGGCCTGGAATAATTCTATTAAATCTCCTCTCAGTGTTTTTGTTTTCAAGAAAAACAGTGCCAACGTCTACAATCATTGTGAAATATGCACATGCGCACCCAAATCCCTTTGTTTATGCACCTCATTCAGAATTGTATCCATAATTGTTTCTCTATGTTCTACCTACAAACCCAAATTACTACCCATTTATTTGCACTAAACTTCATCTCCCACTTGTTCCCCCATTTCACCAACTTGCTTTTTGCCCTTATCACATTCTAGACCTTCCTCCTCACATTTCACAAATCTGCCCACATTCATGTTGTTCGCAAACTTTGAAATTGTGTCCTGCACACCAAAGTCTAGATTAAAAAATATATAAGTGGAAAGCAAAGATCTTAACCTTGGGTCTTAGTGAACTTCACTGCATCTTCGTGCAGTCTGAAAAAAAACATTAATTAAGAAGGTATAGATGTCAAAGAAGGACATTTTAGAATCCAGAGCCAAGACAGCTGAAGTTATGGTCACCAATTGTGGAACACTTAGATCAAGAATGTATAGGAGGCCAGAACTGGGGGAAAGTAAGAGATCTTGAAGGATCTGGGATTGAAGGAGACTGAAGGGAGGGCAGAGCTCTGTTGAAGTTTGACAGCAAAGCGAGTGTTAAAATCAAGGTAAGCTGAGCCAGGTGTTATTAAGGTGAGTGAGCACAGATTTGATGGTGAACAGAATTTAATGTAAAAAAAAACAGATGATGGAAAAACGAATCGAAAACAGAAATTGCTGGAGAAACTCAGCAGGTCTGGCAGCATCTGTGGAGAGAAATCAGAGTTTAATGTTTCAAGTCTGGTGACTGTTCTTCAGAACAGGTTCCTTATTTCCAAGTTTGGACCACAGCTGAAAGGAGGCAGATCACAAGCTAAAGAAGTTCCGTGAAAAAGCGAGTCCTCCGGTGAGAATAGATCTTTGGGTTTAACAAAGTATTTCCTGGTCTCATTAATCTGAGCAAGTGAATATTGTGAAAGGTTCTGATATGAAATGGCAGCACTGCACTCTGGAACAGGTTCAAAAACAATATCGTTGTATAGCAGCAGGTTTTAATTAGCTGACAAAGGGCGGAAGCTGGTAAAACTAAGGAGCTTAGAATTGGATGCAAGATAATAGAGTTGGTGAAAAAAATATATATTTTAGTATTAGAATCTATTGCAATGGGAGCTGTACAAATCTCAATATAAATTTGGAAGATTCAGTTGGAAGATTTGGATAAATGCGCAAAGTTGAACAGCAATAAGATACAGAACTTATGGTATCACAAGAATGGATGCTATCGATATGCCAGTGATATGCCCTGCTCTATATTCACTCCAGGAATACTATAGAAATGTAGGAGCAGGAGGAGCCCATTTAGGTCCTCAAATTTCTTCCATCATTCAATAAGCTCATGGTGATCTGTAGCCAAAAGCTGCCTTTGGCTCTTATCACTTAATAGTTTTGCTTAATGAAACCTTATCTATCTCAGATTTAAAATTAACAACTTATCCAGCATCCACTGCCATTTGTGGAATAGAGTTCCAAACCTCTGCCATGGGGCGGCACGGTGGCTCAGTGGTTAGCACTGCTGCCTCACAGCACCAGGGTCCCAGGTTCAATTCCAGCCTCAGGCAACTGTCTGTGTGGAGTTAGCACATTCTCCCCGTGTCTGCGTGGGTTTCCTCTGGGTGCCCCTGTTTCCTCCCACAGTCCAAAGATGTGCAAGCCAGGTGAATTGGCCATGTTAAATTGTCCATAGTGTTAGGTGCATTAGTCAGAGGGAAATGGGTCTGGTGGGTTACTCTTCGGAGGGTCGGTGTGGACTGGTTGGGCTGTAGGGCCTGTTTCCACGCTGTAGGGAATCTCATCTAATCATCTTTGTATGTAGGATTGCTTCCTAACATCTCTCCTGAATGGTCTGGTCCTAATTCTCAGACTACACCCCTTAGATTGAGAGTCCCCAACCACTAGAAATAATTTATCTGCCCTCTCTTTTCCTGTTAATATTTTGAAGACTTCAATCAGATCACCCTTTAACCTTCTAAATGCTAGAGAATAAAGGCCTAATTTGTATAATTTTGACTCATAACTTAACCCCTGAAGTGCAGGTATCATTTTTGGAAATCTATGTTGTACTCCTTCCTAGATCAATATATCCTTCCTAAGGTGTGGTGCAGAAGGAAAGAACTAAATGGTAAGTGGGCTGAATGTAATTATGCCTGTTTTCTGTTCCCCTGCCGAAATCCAACTTCACCCCAAAGCACCTGAACAGTACTTTTAAAATGATTATTCTTCTACAGCTAATGGGCATCATAGACAGGCCAACATTTATTGCCTATTCCTAATTAAACCTCGAGATACTGATGGTGATCTGCCTTCTTGCACCTTCTTACACCACATGGTGTAAGTACACCTAAAGTGCTGTCCGAAAGGTATATCGAAGAGATACTGAAAGTGGTAGTTTAGTAGGAAGTTCTTTTTTAATTTCACTTATGAGAATTTTACTATGAGCGCAAATGCTGACAATCAAAGCTATCCTAAATTCAAGATCCCCGACAGCCTAACTATCCCTTCAATTACTCAAAACAAAAAATGCTGGAAATCACAGTGTGTCAGGCAGCATCCATGGAAAGAGAGCAAGCTATCATTTCGAGTCTAGACGGCTCTTAATCAGAACTGATGTGAAGTGTGGAGGGAGCAGCATATATGCTAAGGAAGTGGGGGAGGAGTCTGGAGAGGAAAACGGTATTGATTGAGTAGGTTAAAACATCAGAATGGCAGAACAATGATGTATCTAACCACCCAACTGGAAAGGGCAGACAGTCTCATTGGAATGGAGGGAGGGGAGAGAGGACATGGTGACAGAGAATACAACACGTAAAGCTAAAAGGAAGGTAAGGAATGGGAGTGGATTCACAACCTGAAGGTGTTGAACTCAATATTAAGCCTAGAAGGCTGGAAAGTGCCTGATCTGAAGGTGAACTGTTGTTTCTCCAGTTTGCGCTGTGATTCACTGGAACACTGCAGCATGCTGAGGACAGACTGGTGGTCATGTGAGCAGGACATAGTGTTAAAATGACTGGCTACAGGAAGGTCAGGGTCATGCTTGTGCACAGACTATAGATGCCTGAATTGCTGTGCTCTTCCAGCACCACTGATCCAGAATCTGGTTTCCAGCATCTGCAGTCATTGTTTTTACCCCATTTGGTTTCTCCAATGTAGAGTAGGCCACATTGGGTGCAGAGAATGCAATGGACTAGACTGGAGGAGGTGAAATGCTGCTTCACCTGGAAAGCCTGTTTAGGTCCTTGGATGGTGAGCAGGGAGGAGGTGAAGGGACAGGTGTTGCACCTTCTGTGGTTACATGGTAAGGTAAACCTGACCTTGAGAATTTTTTTTAAAACAACCTGGAAAGCCTGTTTAGGTCCTTGGATGGTGAGCAGGGAGGAGGTGAAGGGACAGGTGTTGCACCTTCTGTGGTTACATGGTAAGGTAACATTGGAAGGGGGGGGGTGGCGTAGTGTTGGAGGTCAAGCAATGGACCAGAGTGTCCTGGAGGGGAACAGTTCCTGTGAAATGCAGACAGAGGGAGTGAGGGGAAGATATGTTTGGTGGTGGAATTCTGCTGGGGTTGTCTGAATTAATGGAGAATGATCCTTTGAATCTGCTATGAGTGATGGGAAGGAGCAAAGGCAGAAGTGTGGGTGATAGGTTGGATGCAGTTGAGGGCCTTGTCAACCACAGTGGGCTGGAAAACACAGTTATGGAACAAGCAAGCCATGTCAACAGCCCTGTTTTGGAAGGTGTCATCATCTGGACAGATAGGATGTAGGTGAAGGAACTGGGAGAATGGAAAGGAATCTTTCCAGAACGTGGGATAAGAAGAGCCTTAGTGAAGGTAACTATGGGAGTTAGTGGCTTTGCAGTGGATGGCAGTGGAAGGGCTCTGGCCCGATACGTCAATTTTCCTGCTCCTTGGTTGCTGCCTGACCTGCAGCACTTTTCCAGCACCACACTGTCATCTCCAGCAACTGCAGACCTCACTGTCTCATAGATGGCAGTGGACAGTTTATTCCTCAAAATGGAGATGGAGAGGTCAAGGAAAGGAAGGGAAATGTCAAAGATAAACAATGTGAAAGTTATAGAGAGGTGGGAACTGGAGGCAAAATGAACAAATTTATCCCTTCAGTTACCCAGCCTACAATATCTATCCTTGGAATGCCCAAACTCTGAAACAGTTAAGCCCTGTAATAATCAGCCATCTTAAAAAAAAGTCACAAGTCACAGCTACATCTGGTGATGGCACATTTCTGATGAGGTTAAAGTATTGCACCACCACTCCTCGCAAAGACAAAAAAAACAGTATTTCAGAACTCGATGGAACATAATGACCTGCTTAAACATCAGACCCTTACTGTTGAGGAACACACTTTAGAACCTACATCATATGAAGGACAGATTAAACCCGCAGGCGAATTTGTAAAAGGTAAACCTGAGGCATCATAGTGAAATGGCAGCTTGATTAAATGAGTTTGAGATTTCAAATTCAAACTTACTCGAAGAACCTCTCGACAGATGTATGCTATCCATTCTTCTTTCAGGCAGTTCCCTTTTGTTTTCTTCACCAAATCAGTGACAGAGCCTGCTCCACAGAATTCCATTACCAGCTGCAATCAAAAGCAAAATGAGAAGCAAAGGATGGATTTTAATACAAGTCAAAGTGCCATACATCAAACAGAAATATTGTAGATAATACATAGAATGACACTGAATTTCCAGCACAGGTTCAGGCCACTCAGTCCATCTGCTGGGAGCTGATGTTTATGCTCCACATGTACCTCCTCCCACTATTCTACATTCAACATTTGGGGCGGCACGGTGGCACAGTGGTTAGCACTGCTGCCTCACAGCGCCAGAGACCCGGGGTGGGTTGTGCTTCGGCGGGGTGGTGTGGACTTGTTGGGCCGAAGGGCCTGTTTCCACACTGTCAGTAATCTAATCTAATCTAATTAGCAGTTTGTTCAAGGAAGTGGGTGTCACCAGTGAAACCAGCTTTTATGCCCATCTCAAATTGCCCTAGTGAGCTGCCTTCTTAAAATGTTATAGTTCTTGGGATGTAGGACAACATACAGTGTCCCTTTATCTCTTTCTCTTTCATGTGTTTATCCAACTGCTTCTTAAATGACTATAATATTCAATCCAGCTCTTCTATTTGGTAGCAATGTTTTATATTTTAAATGCTGTCTGCATGAAAAGGTTATAGTCCAACAGGTTTAATTGGAAGCACTAGTTTTCAGAGCGCTGCTCCTTCGTCAGATGGTGAAGGAACAACGCTCTGAAAGCTAGTGCTTCCAATTAAACCTGCTGGACTATAACCTGGTGTTGTGTGATTTTTAATGTTATACACCCCAATCCAACACCAGCATCTCCAAATGCATGAAGAAGTTGGATTCCCTGTTGATCTTTTAAGACATTCTTAGTATTGGATTTCCTCATAGGTAGAAGCATCTTTTCCTTGTGTATTCTTTGAACCTCTTCATATTTCAAAAGAATGTTATAATATTGCATCGTCATTGTATGAGAACATACCATTTGGCCCCAGTCTCTCCTTAATATTGTTTATCCTCCTCATAAATGTAGTTCTCATCACATGACTTTTATTCCAACTAATTTACAATTTCTAACTGATTTGCTACCTTCTCTCAATGCCATAACCCTCACTCTTTCCCAATGACCAAACTTTCTGAAAGTGAATATGTATTTCTATGTCCACAAAGCTGCTGCTTCCCAAATGATTCCATCTAGCTTGTCAAACATCATCTGCCTTTCTAAAATCCCTGTTGGATGCTTCTGGTTATACTCTCTCTGGCTGATGTTTTAATGGTTTTAACAAACAAAAGTGAAAGCAGTTACAGCAGAGGTAGTGGTCACAATACTATGGCAATCCAAACAGTCCACTAAGTTCAAATAAGGCCAAATGTTGTTGGAGCAGAAGTAGACCATTCAGCCCATTGAGTCTGCTCCATCATTCAATGAAGTCATGGTGGATCTGATAACCCTCAACTCCACTTTTCTGTCTTCTCCCCTTCGTAAATTCAGAACAACCTTGAATATACTTACTGACTTTTGTGGTAAACAATTTTAAAGACTCACTACCCTCAAAAAAAAAACCCTCATTTTTGTCTTAAATGGGTGACTCCTTACACTTACCTGATGTCCCCTGGTCTTAGACACTTCCACAAGTAGAAACAACCTCAATGCACCTACTCCATCAAGGTACTAGTAATTGTATATGTTCCCTCTCAAGGTCTCCTCTTATTCTTTGAAAGTTTAATGAGTATAAACCTAACATAGTCAACCTCTCCTCATAAGAAGATGCCTCAATACCAAGAACTAACCTGGTGAATCTTCTCTGGACTGCCTCCAATGCCAGTACTTCTTAGCCTTATATAAAGGTTCAAAACTGTTCACTGGTCCCCAAATCTCTGTTCTGCAGTTTTCTGTAGTCTTTCCTCATTTAAATAATTATTCTATTCTTCCTGCTAAAATGCATGACCTCACATTTCCCCACAATATATTCCATCTGTCAAGTTTTTTGCCTGTTCACTTAATCTGTCTATATCCTCTGTACGCTCACTACTTGTCTGCCAATGTAGTTTTGTGTCATTCACAAACTTGACTAAAGCACATCCTAGCTTTAGCCAACCTAGCAATGTATATTGTAAACACATCCGGCTCCACTACTGATCCCTGTGGTGCTCCACTAGTTAGACGTTGCTAACATTAAAGTGCCCCCCACTTATCCCAACTCTTTATCTTTATCCACAACCACTTGAAGGAGCAACACTCCGAAAGCTAAGTCAAAAATCACACCATACCAGGTTATAGTCCAACAGGTTTATTTGGAAGCACCATATTTCAGAGCACTGCTCCTTCATTCGGTAATTGTGGAGTATAACATTGTAAGACACAGAATTTATAGCAAAAGTTTACAGTGTGATCATGACTCCAAAAGCTACTGCTTCCAAATAAACCTGTTAGACTATAACCTGGTGTTGTGAGATTTTTATCTTGGTATACCCCAGTCCAACACCTGCATCTCCAAATCTTTATCTTCTATTCATTAGCCAATCCTCTATACATGCTATAAATCTGACCTACATCACCATGGGCTCTATTTTCACAAGTAGACTTATTGAGGTATTATTGAAGTATCTCATTGAGCAGTTTTTGGAAATCCAATTCTATTGCTTCTACTAGATCCCCTGTATCTATTCTGCTTCTTACCCCCTCAAAGAACTGAAATAAATTTGTCAGCCATGATTTCTGCTTCATGAAGACTCTGATTATGTGATTATAAATGTTCTACTGTTACATGTTTTATAAATGAGTCCAACACTTGCCAAATGACAGATGTTAAGCATTGGAAGGTAGTTTGGGAATGGCATGACATTAGTTAATTTGACAATCACCAAGCAATCTCTCGCTATTTGAGCATAGCATTGATCAGTTTGCATTAATGCTCTGGTTGCTTTTGCTGCTTAAAGATTGCCAAGTCCTGATTAGCTGGCACTATAACATGACTTCATCATTGGCATTGTACCTCAGCACTGGAGTTGTCATCACTATTTGTTTGATTTTAATGAAAGCCATTTCTCATTTTGTGCCCCAATACAATTACATATCCTTAGCAGTGAGCTCACAGCTTCACAGTTTGATGACAAATTCGTAAAGAACTTTGCTAAATCATTCATAAGTCCAACAAATTCTTGATTTGCTTTCATACTTTTGGTCAGTGCATTTCTGCCACATCTCACCCAGTCAGGATCTGGGCAAAGACCTTCCCCTGTCAGTACATGACCTATGTGCTTCACTTCAGGCATCATCAGTTGCACCTTTCTCTTATTCAACTTCAGGGTCATCTGGCAACTTCTCCCTTTAGCAGTTGTATTAGATTCTATGGTGGGTTCTTTGTTCTCCACATCCATTGACCGGCAAATCCTCTACAACACCTTGCACTCTGGGAAGATCACTGACTGTGATCTGTTTTCTGAGTTGCTACTCTTCTGGAACACTGGAAATGTCTGTATCTCCGAAATGGCATTCAAAATGTAGTTCGAAAACTGTTGCTTTCATCTAACTTCACCCAACAACTTTCTATGCAGTATGACTCTACAATTTTCATAGCAGTATCCACACTTCATGTTGAGGATAGTAAAAACCTTTTTTTAGTTTTAGTAAAATTCCTTCAACAGTTGGCATGGAGTAGTGAGATATTTTCAACTTTCTATTGATATTGTTTGGACCCACTCTCCGTTTTTCACTGCTGTTGTGTTGTTAATCCAGTCTTTCAGAGTTGTCACTTTCTTAATCCCTTATTTTCCTGCTCTTCTATCTAGTCTTTCAGGCTGGACTTGCAGGCCGCTGGGATTGCTACTTGACAGATGCTGAGTTAGTCTTACACTCTCATATACTTTGAGATGAATTCACCTGGAAGACATCCAAGACCAGAAAAATAATTTTGTAATCCACTAGATTCTGTTCAGCAGTACTAGCCTGTGAAGCTCCGCAAATCACACACAGAATTACAAGTGCAATCTTTAGATTTGCTTCAGCTGAAAGGAGTAGATTTTGCTTAATACCTACTCTCTGAAACTCCAGATCTACGTGCTTCCCATCGCATTGGGTTTTCAGCTTCATTTCTCCTGTTGGGATAAGGCTATGTCATTCCATCACATAGCCTCACCTTACAGCTTCATGTTTGGGTCAGCTGATTCACAGGTTTGCAGAGCTCTGGGCCTGATACTTCACGTTTATTTGATGCTCATGCTAATGGTCGCAAACCAATTATCATTTTTTGCTGAGCTGTTGTATGGTATAGAGTGATTTGCCACAATCATTGCCTGACATCTCTCTCACAGCCATCGTCACAGGTTTGCTGTGCTCTTTCTGACTGAGCATAGCTGGACAAGTAATTCCACTTCTTCCAGTGAGACTACCACTTTCCTGAGGCTCAACATGTTCTTTTCTTTAGTGTAATGCCCTTCACAATATATACATCTTGATGATCATTTTTTGGTTCTTCTGCAAATGTTTTGACCTGCAATGTCTCTCAGCATAATGCAAAACCTGGTCTGTTCTTCCATTAATGTGCTCTATTTGAAGACTGCAGCAGGTCAGGCAGCATCCAAGGAGCAGGAGAATCGATGTTTCGGGCATAAGCCGATTCCTGAAGAAGGGCTTATGCCCAAAACGTAGATTCTCCTGCTCCTTGGATGCTGCCTGACCTGCTGCGCTTTTCCAGCAACACATTTTCAGCTCTGATCTCCAGCATCTGCAGTCCTCACTTTCTCCTCTGTCTGAAGACTGACAACCTCAAGGGCCTCAGCACCTATCGGAAGCATCTCCTCTCTCAGAAAATGTATTCTCATGACATGATCCATCACCCTAAGATAGATCTTTGATTATAAGATCACCTTTCAGTTTTCCATTCTCACAGGATTCCACTAAATTTTGGTCTCCTTCCTATCAGAAGGATGTTGTGAAGCTTGAAATGGTTCAGGAAAGATTTACAAGGATGTTGTTAGGGTTGGAGGATGTGAGCTATTGTGAGAGGATGAATAGGATGGGGCTGTTTTCCCTGCAGCGTCAGAGGCTGAGGGGTGACCTTGTAGATTTTTTAAAAATCATGAGGGGCATGGATAGGATAACAGGCAAAGTCTTTTCCATGGGGTCGGGGAGTCCAGAACTAGAGGGCGTAGGTTTAGGGTGAGGGGGGAAAAATTTTAAAGGGACCTAAGGGGCAACTTTTTCACTCAGAGGGTGGGGTGTGTATGGAATGAGCTGACAGAGGAAGTGGTGGAGACTGGTACAGTTACAGCATTTAAAAGGCATCTGGATGGGTATATGAATAGGAAGGATTTAGAGTGATATGGGCAAATGGGACTAGATTAGGTCAGGATATCTGGTCAGCATGGGTGAGCTGCTGTACATCTCTATGGCCCTAAATTTGGCAACATCATACTGATCAGTAGCTTCTCTCGCTCCCTGAAATCCAATGTTGAACTCATATTATGCATAAGTGATATTAATAGAATTTCTTCAAAGCCCTCAAAATTTCTCCTGTGTGGGTTTTATGTTCCTCTGTGTGATTTTGGCTGTAATATACTTTATAGCACTGCTTTCCCAGCACTGATAATACTTTTATTTGTTCTGGCTTCCAATTTAATTCTGCAGCTATTCCATGGTTTTGTTACTGAGAGTAAAAATACATTCTCATGCTGGCACATTTTCCTTTTCATTTCCTCCGCAGCACAGAGTGGAAAGTTTACAGGCATTCTGACTTATCGCCACCAACTCTTCAAAGTTGTAGACTGTAGTTTTAAACCCTGCTTTGTGTATTTTTTTTCACAGTAGCTGGCTCTCCTACAGCTCTGAACATTCACCCAGTCTCGTTTTCACACTTCTGATGCCTCATTTCACTTAATGTGTTTAATGGCTGCCACAACATAAACAAAAACTCTTACATGAGAGGCAGAGCTCAACCAGGAATGACAAGCCAGCCAGTATAAAATATAATAAATGTCTTAAAATTACAGAACATCTGGAGAGAGCATGTTTGGTGAGCCTACAGGATGTGTAGGCTAGGTGTATTAGTCTGGGGAAATAGATCGTAATTGGGCTAGGGGAATGGGTCTATGTGGGATACTCTTCGAAGGGTCGGTATGGACTTGTTGGGTCAAATGGCTTGTTTCCACAGAGTAGGGGTTCTATGGTATGATAATGAAAACAGCCCCACCTCTGCAATTCAACTTATAATGATGTTTGGATCCAGGCCTGACACAAAATCTGGAGGAAATTTGGTGAACAGGTGATGGGTGAACAAGTGTCACTTGACAGCCTCATCCATGATTCTCTCCATCACTTTGCTGATGATTGAGAATAGGCTGTTAAGGTGATCACTGTGCAAATTTGTTCTCTTTCTTTGACATTCCTACTAATCAAGTTATGGATGTCTTCATGATTTAATATCAGTTAGTACCTTGATATTTTTCAGCAACTCATTCATATACAGTAATTATCTCCAACTGTTATCCTGGCTTCCATAACTTAGATGATCGTGTCAAAGGTGTTAGAACAGTCACAGGGAATTAGAATTAGGATGGATATTAGACTGTGATCAAGCCAAGTGCAGGACATTTGTCCTTTAATTAAGGTTGTTCCAGATTGTTCTCTGGCACTTTAAAAGCAGGGAGGAGGGATATTAATTTGCTGCGTACAAAGACATCAGTTCAAAGACTTGGAAGAGTCGCCTCACAGAATTTTCATATTCAACAAATCTGAACTAACTCAATTGTGGATCACACATGAGACTTTCCTCAGTTAAAAGATGACTCATTCACAAAAACATATTTAAAGTTTTCAAACATCTTTGCTGCATTGCACCCCTGACACAGTCACAAAATATTCACCAGTTAAGTCAAGCAAATATGAAAAGAGACTTTGTTGTCTCATGGTTCCTTTTTTCAACAAGTTTAATTCCTGAAAAAGCAGAAACTGCTTGATCTGAGAATCCAACGTTTTGAGGCTGTTTTACAGATTTTGCCAAGAGAATTAGCGCAGGGCCAGGCAACACTGCAGTCACCAACAATTTTCTGTTTGTTGAGCAGTTGTAATCTTTTGATAGCGAGCACCTTGCATAGCTCTGATTAGTAAAACAAATAATATCATTGTTCTTCAGCTGAAACAATTAGCTCTGGCTGTTTCTAAACAGGAAAAAGGTACTTTCAGTATTCTGGGCAAGAACACAGCCTGAAGAGTTGTGGCTAGAAAGTTCCTTTGCATCTCCCATTTTTCAGGAAGAAACAATGGATTCACAGTCAAGTTGTAAAATCAGCAAGTCAGTCAGATTTGTGATCAGGCATGAGTCTATTCACAGTTAAAAAAGACTGTAATTCATCCTGTGCTGTAATGTAAGATGTTCAGAGACTCACTGAATATAATTCTGAGGAAACAATTCATTAGGGGAACATAGGAACACGAGTAGGCTGTTGACCCTGCTCCACCATTCAACTAGACCAAGGCTGATCACCTATCCCCACATTCATAGAACATAGAAGATAGAAAAGTACAGCACAGAACAGGCCCTAAGGCCCACGATGTTGTGCCGAGACTTAATCCTAATGTAAAATATAGTAACTTAACCTACGCACCCCTCAACTCACTGCTATCCATGTGCATGTCCAGCAGCCGCTTAAGTGTCCCCAGTGACTTTGCTTCCACCACCTCAGCAGGCAACGCATTCCATGCATTCACAACTCTCTGCGTAAAGAGCCTACCTTTGACGCATCCTCTATACCTTCCTCATAATATCTTCAAACTATGACTTCTCGTACCAGTCAATCCTGCCCTGGGGAAAAGTCTCTGGCTATTGACTCTATCTATTCCTCTCATTATCTTGTATACCTCGATCAGGTCTCCTCTCTTCCTCCTTCTCTCCAGAGAGAAAAGTCCAAGCTTACTCAACCTGTCTTCATAAGGCAACCCTCCAGTCCAGGCAGCATCCTGATAAACCTTCTTTGCACCCTCTCCAAAGCCTCTGCATCTTTCCTAAAGTAGGGCGACCTGAACTGGACACAATATTCCAAGTGTGGTCTCATCAGGGACTTGTAGAGCTGCAGCAAAACCTCGCGGCTCTTAAAACCCGATCCCCCTGTTAATGAAAGCCAAAACACCATATGCTTTCTTAACAAACTTATCCACTTGGGTGGCAACTTTGAGGTATCTATGTACTTGTACACCCAGATCCCTCTGTTCCTCCACACTGCCAAGAATCCTATCTTTAATCCTATATTCAGCATTCGAGTTCAACCTTCCAAAATACATCACTTCGCATTTATCAAGGTTGAACTCAATCTGCCATTTCTCAGCCCAGCTCTGCATCCTGTCTATGTCTTGACATCATTAGGCTCCAGAAATTTACAACCCCACCACCCTGTGGCCGACCACTTCAACTCCGCCAAGGACATGCAAGCTCTGGGCTTCCTTCACCATCAAATCCTAGCCACCTGAGGATTGGAGGAAGAACACCTCAGCTTCCACCTTGGGATGTTCCAACCACACGGAATCAATGTCGATTTCACCAGTTTCCTCATCTCCCCTCCCCCCCACCTTATCCCAGATTCAACCCTCAACTCAGCACCACCCTCTTGAAGTGTCCTACCTGTCCATCTTCCTTCCCACCTATCCGCTCCACTCTCCATTCCAACCTATCACTATCAACCCCCACACCGTCATCTACCTATCACCCTCCAAGCTACCTTAGTCTAGATTAGAGCCTGAAGGCTCTCTGCCTGTATTCCTGATGAAAGGTTTTTGCCCGAAACGTCGATTTTACTGCTCCTCGGATGCTGCCTCACCTGCTGTGCTTTTCCAGCACTACTCTAATCTAGACTCTGGTTTCCAGCATCTGCAGTCATTGTTTTTACCTCCCAGCTCTACTATCGCATGCCTAGCTACCTTCCCCCTACCCCCGCTCCCATTTATCTCTCAGCCCTCTTAGGCCCTTTCACATTCCTGATGAAGAGCTTACACTCAAAATGTCGACTCTCTTGCTCCTCGGATACTGTCTGACTGCCTGTGTTTCTCCACTGTCACACTTTTTCACTCTGATCTCCAGCATCTGCAGTCCTCACTTTCTCCCCTTCCAGAAATTTACTGATGACTGTTGTGAACCTGTTCAATGATTGAGTTTTGACAACTCCCTGGAGAACAGAATTCAAAAGAGCAAAGAAATTCCACCTCATTTTCATCTTCAATGGCACACCCCTTATTCTGAGTGTACGTTCCCTGGTTTTAATCCCACAGACAGGGGAAACATCATTTTCATAATGACTCTGTTGCACGCTGTAAGAATTTTGTAAGTGTCAACGAGATCACCTTCAAAACTCTTTAGAAGTCCAATTTTCTCATAACTAGAAGTTCAGTTTTCTCACTTCTCTGCCATCCTATAAATTAGTTCAGTAAAGCTCCATTTTATCCCCTTTTATAAGAAGTATATCCTTCCTGAGAAATGGAGACCAAAATTCTACATAATATTCAAGGTACAGTTATCGCAAGACACCTTTACTCAATCTCTTTTGTGATGAAAGCCAATATACCATTTGCAATACCTGCATGCTAGCTCTTAATAACTCAGGAACAAATACATCTTGGTTCCTTTGGGAACCAACACTTCCCAACCTCTCACCACTTAAGAAATATTCTGCCTTTCTGTTTCAGTTGTATCAAAAGTGAATAACTTCGTAGTTATATTGTGTGACATCTGCCACATTGTTGCTTATTCACTAAGCCCTTCTAAGTCCCCTTCTAAGCCTTCCTGCACCCTTCTCACAACTTATGTTCCCATCTAGTTTTATGTCAACAAACTTGGAAAAATTACATTTGGCCCTCACATCCAAATCATTTAAAGACAGTGAGCAGCTTGTGTCCCCTGCACTTATCGGTATGCTATCCACTAGCAACAACCTCCCATCCTGACAACAATCGATTTATGCATACTCTGCTTTATGGGCAATTCAGAAATTAGACTCAAAATGTTAGCTTGGTCTCTCGGGATGCTGCCTGACCCGCTGTGACTTCCAGCATTCTTTTGTTTTCAATGAAGATTCCATCATCTGCAGTAGTTCGCTCTTCAACTGGATATATGGTTGACTTCTGCTCTTACTTTTTTTATGTTAATATGTTGTTAAATTATCTTTCATTGGTCTGATTACAAACACACAAGAAAATTTAAAGCATTGATCTTGAACTAAATCCTGAAAAAGTTTTTTTCATTCTTTTTTCTTTAGGAACCTTGATGAGAAGATATAATGGCCACATTTCAGGAATGCAAGAAGGGGATGACTTAGGGTGAGAAAGAAGGAGTAAAATATACTTGCGTTTATTGGTTGGGAAATTGAATACAAGAGTCAGCATGCCATTTTGAAGGTTTATAAGACTTTGGTTAGGCCTCATTTAGAGTATTGCGTTCAGCTCTGGTTGCCACATTATAAGAAGGTTGTGGAGGTTTTAGACAGGGTGCAGATTGGGTTTACCAGGATGCTGCGAGGATTAGAGGCTCTGAGCTTTCACAAGAGGCTAGAAAAAACTCAGGTTATTTTCTCTTGGGGGCAGAGGCTGAGGGGAGACTTGATAGAAGTTTATAAAATTATGAGATGCGTAGATAGGGTTGACAGTCAGAATCTTTTTCCCAGAGTTGAAATGTCTAAAACTAGGGAGCATGCATTGAAGGTGAGAGGGTGAAAGTTCAAAGGAGATGTGAGGGGCAAGTTTTTTTTAACTCAGAGAGTGCTAGGAATCTGGAACACACTGCCAGTGGTGGAGGCAGATATAATAGGGATATTTAAGGGACTTTTAGATTAGCACATGAATATGCAAAAGGTTAAGGGATATGGACCAAGGGCAGGCAGAAGGGATTAATTTGGCGTACTTTTTCTACAACATGGTTGGCTGAAGGTCATGTTCCTGTGCTGCCCTGTTCTATGTTCGATGCTCTAAAAATGAGTCAAAGCGATTGAAAGATTGGGGGGGTTAGTTGACCATAAGCTATAAGAGGTAGCTAAAACTAAAAAGCGTAAACTATATATTTATTTGTCAAAAGTCAAAATATTGTAAACTTATCAGTAAGGCTACATTATGAATCAGTTTCTAATAGCACTCAATCTTTATTCAAAGTGATTAATATGGTGATATAACAGTGGTGACATCCAAAAAATTTATAAACACGAAAAATTAATTATGTAGTAGCTTGATTGAATAAAATACATGCAGTGCAAGTACATTTTTGATTGGGTTCCTCGTGCTGAAAATGCATTCAGGCATTAAACAGTGATTATATCAGAATTGACTTTCTCTTTGAATGTTCCCAAGAAGCTACGGATCCTGATGTCATAATTTTCTCAAGGAAATGAACAGCAAAAGAGATGTCTTGAATTACAAATCTGTTTTGTTAATGTTCTGATATCCACATGCTCATGAAGAAATCCTCCACGGGTGGATCAGTCGAACTCTTAACATTACATGACAGCAATATTTCAGCATTAATGTCCATCCCAAATTGCCCATAAGACAGTTAAGAGTCAGCATCATTGCAGTGGGTCTGGAGTCACATGTAGTCCAGACCAGGTAAGGATGGACATTTCCTTCGGTATAGACATGAGTGAACCTAATGGATTTTTCTGACAATTGAGAGTGGGTTCATGGTGATCATTCCACTTTTAATTCCAGATTTCTATTCAATTCAAGTTGTTCGATACGTTAGGTCACCATTGTGATCGTTATAGATACCATCATTTGGCATCTTTTGGCATGGCATTTCAAAACTACAAGGTTACTGACATTAAGTTAGATCACGTGTATCTGTCAACAGTTCGTCTCCAGGGATGTTTCATAGCCTGGGTTCTGTGAAGCCATTATCTGTTTCAATAAGGCTGAGGAACCACAGTGAGAGATTGGCCGCTTTGTCTATCGCAAAACAGAATTTAGTTCTTTCAACAAATCAGAGTTCACCAAAATCTATGCATAATGGTGAAAAATATGAAAAAATACCCCAGAAATTGCGAGGGAAACTCAGCAGGTCTGGCAGCATCTGTAGAGAGAGAAAGCAGAGTTAACGTTGTGAGTCCAGTGACCCTTGAAGACAGGTCACTGATATGAAATGTTAACTCTGCTTTCTCTCCACAGATGCTGCCAGACCTGCTGAGTTTCTCCAGCAATTAAAAACCGAAAACGCTGTAAATCAGACAAAAAAAAAGACACTGTTGGAGCTTTTCCAGCAATTTCTGTTTTTGATTCTGACTTACGGCAGCTGTGATTCTTTCTTTTTTTATTGCTGGAAAAGCTCTGCAGGTCTGAATGATGCAGATGTTGCCAGACCTGCTGAGCTTTTTCTCGCAATTTCTGTTTTTATTGGGCTAACTCTGTTAGCCTGAATTTTATAGTCTGATTCTGATTAACGTTTGAATAATTAACATATTCACATCCTGATAAATGCTGACTGATCAGATTCAATTATGTGTTACATTCCTAAGTTTAATTCCCACTGCACAATACTGCACGCAATTCTTTGTGCTGTCAGATAGTATAATATGTTTAAAAACACTTACCCAGAGTTGGTCTTCTTGGTTTGAAGGATTTGTTCTGATGAAAGCGCCATAATATGTTGCAATGTTCCTGTGATGGGAACACTTCTTCAACATGTTAATTTCCAGTTTGATTTCTTCTTCTTCATCCTGTATTCGAGGAAAAGTGTTTCATCATCAATGAAACTGATCACAAACTTTAGGATATGGCTCGAAGCCAGTTTGAAGCAAAGCTTGTGATGTACCATCATTTACTGACTGGCCACAGGCTGCATCTTACTCTCAATTCTCTTCTTAGAAGAGAAGGGAAATGTTGGTGGACAGGGGAAAATAACATCAACAGAAAATACTGTCCACTGGTATATTTTACAAACTTGAAAGGGTTCAGAAAAGATTTACAAGGATGTTGCCAGGTTCGTAGGGTTTGGGCTAGAGAGAGGTTGAATAGGCGAGGGCTGTTTTCCCTGGAGCATCAGAGGCTGAGGGGTGACCTTATAGAGGTTTATAAAATCTTGAGAGGCATGGATAGGGTAAATAGACAAGGGGTGGGGGAGTCCAGAACTAGAGGCCATAGGTTTAGAGTGAGAGGGGAACACTTTAAAAGGGACCTAAGGGGCAACGTTTTCACACAGAGGGTGGTTCGTGTGTGGAATGAGCTGCCAGAGGAAGTGGTAGAGGCTGGCACAATTACAACATTTAGAAGGCATCTAAATGAATGGATGAATAGGAGGGGTTGACAGGGATATGGGCCAAGTGCTGGCAAATGGGATGAGATTAGGTCAGGATATCTGATCGACATAGGCACGTTGGACCGATGGGTCTGTTTCCGTGCTGTAGATCTCTATGAGTCTATGACTAATGAGAAAGGAAACTCGTGGGGCTGAATTTTAGAGTTTTTGGGCAGGTGTGAGCTGCAACTAGTACTTTGGAGGGTTTTTCACTCCAGGGATAGCATGCTTTTTCGTTAAACCTTACCAAACCTGTCACATTAATCATCCCCCCCTCCCCAAAGACATCTCACATCAGATTCTTGCTCCATGACAACATGTGCCATTCCCTGAACATTTTATCACTGTCAGGATATCCTAACATTAACCAGCATCCCTTTTGCTTACACAATCTTTAACAGCCTGTTGTGTACTGGGACCTGTACTTTAATCTGGAGCTGCCCTGCACAGCTCCTTATATTTGCCCCAGGCGTAGCAGTCAAGCGGAAAATTACTTTGGGGTGGCATGATGGCTCAGTGGTTAGCACTGCTGCCTCACAGCGGCAGGGATCCATGTTTGATTCCTGCCTCGGGCGACTGTGTGTGTAAAGTTTGCATATTCTCCCCGTGTCTGCGTGGGTTTCCTCTGGGTGCTATGGTTTCCTCCCACAGTCCAAAGGGTTACGATTTAGATGAATTAGCCATGCTAAATTGCCCGTAGTGTTCAGGGATGTGTGGGTTAGGCGCATTAGTCAGGAGAAATATGCAGTAATAGGGTAGGATGATGGGCCTGGATGGGATACTTTTCAGAGGGTGAGTATGGGCTTGTTGGGCCAAAGGGCCTGTTTCCAAACTTAGGGGTTCTACGACTCTTTTGCGGGAAGGGGGCTGCTGGTCCTGCTGGATGGGATGATGCAGAGGCAGGAATTCCTTCCACCCTACTCCAGGAGCAGAAGGGGGGATTACAACACTGGTCCATGCCTGTCTGGTCTGAGGTCACCACCTAATATTGAGGAGTGGAACTCCGGGTGACATCACTGTTACCATGGGGAGAGTGTGGAACTGTGCTGAACAATGAAGTCTGGCAGTAACCAAGGCATGAATGATGGTGTCAGCAGCAGGGCTGAATGGCCTCTTTCTATTCCATAATGACTAGGGAGGTCCAGTGGCTCACAACGCCAGTGACCCCCAGGCTCAATTCCAACTTTGGGCAACCGTCTGTGTGGAGTGTGCACATTCCCCTCTTGTTTATTTGGGTTTTTTTCCAGATGCTCCGGTTTCCTCCCACAGTCCAAAGCTGTGCAGGTTAGATGGATTGGCCATGCTAAATTGCCCATAGTGTTCAGGGATGTGTAGGTTAGGTGGGCTAGCCATGGGAAATGCAAGGTTACAAGGATTGGGTAGGGGGCGTGATTCTGGGATGGGATGCTCTTCAGAGAGTCGGTGTGGGCTCAATGGGCGTGGCCTGCTTCCACACTGTAGGGATTCTGTGATTCTATGACCAGGAATTCATTGTACTTATGTCTAACTTTGAGACTGAGCGTCTGTATATTCACTTCAGTAAATGCGAACACAGTAGTTTCAGACTGAGAATTACAAATCTTCTCTCAATGTTTCAACTTGATACAAGGGCAGCATTGACATTATGCACTTATTGAAAAATTACCATGAGTGGATGCAATGTGCTAGTCTCAAGTGAAGTGAAGACTGGTATTCCACCAATCTCATGAGTTTTACATCGAGACATATTTTAAAAAAAAAACAGCTGTTAGCGGCTGGGGAAGCAGATCTCGCTGCAAGTTGGAAATTGCAGTTAAGATTGAACTGTTTCAGTAAAGGTTGAAGCCATCCTAGTCCAAGAGGGCTATAGGGCAACGCTCTCATTTAAAACAACTGGTGGTGGTTTAACCTGAGGGTCATCATGCCTCAGGTGAGGGGACAGGTGGAGAAGGGGGGACCTTTGTGGTAACGTCAGCTAATGCGGGAATTCAACCCACACAATTGGCTTCACCCCACAATACAAACCAGCTATTCAAGAATGTAATGTTCTTGAATATATATGACAATTTTAATCAAAAACCTAACGGCACCACATGCAATACATCAAAACAGACCTACCAGCTTACCAAAGTCAACTGTCAGAGGTGCAAGATCATAATGAAGTGTGGAAGGTGACTGATTGTTAACAGGAGTTAAAACATGAGTCGGTATGTGATGTACTGTTATATCTCAGCCATTACTGTATGCATCTTTGGAACGAGTTGGGTAATTGTCCTGTCCCATGTATATACACACACACGGCTAATTCTGATTGTTTTGGGATCAGTTCTCATCTGCACCAGATATGTATTTATCTGAAAGCTAGCTGCCATTCAAAGGGATTTGATAAGATCAAGAACAAAAATGGGAAATATAAATATATGCACGTGAGAAATATCTTCACCACACCAATTAAACACTTGTTGTTAAAGCAGCTTGTGGTAAAGCTGATGGGTGTTGACTCCACACCTTCCACACCGCAAAAGTTAAGTTGCGAGGGAGAGGTCGTGTGATTCTCATCAAAGCTGATGGGCAGAGTCTTCTCATAACTCATCATGTCTTTGTCAGCTGCCAGGAAGCCGGGGCAGCTGTCTTGATATCTTGTGATTGTTTTAAGGAGTGGAAATTCAATTCTATGTCAGCTGACAGTGCAGTGGTGCAACAGCAATTCGGTGGAACCTTGCATTGACACTGCAAAGGCAGGACAAGATGCAGCTCCAAGCTTGTGAATCCGCAGAAGATAAACTGTCCCGTCCTGCAATCTCAGTGGGAGAAAGGGCTGAGCCAAGGATCAGTACTTGACACTGATGTCAAAGATAAAACAAGGAAAATCAGCAGGATGACAAATGTACAAATAAATGGAATCAGAGCAGGAGCACACCATAAAGCCTCATGAGCTTACTCCATCCTTCAGGACTATCATTTGCACTTTCAACTCCATTTTCTCACCTGCATCACATACCCCTCGACCACCATGTGACCAGAAATCTGCCTACCTCAGCCTTAATTACATACAGCAAAACATATAGGATACACAATAGTTAGCTCCAGTGATTTGAAAGTGCTTTGAGTGTAGAAACCCTTGTCAGTCTAGTCCTAAATGATTGGATCTTCAAATGAGATGTTTGCCCCTGTACTCTAGAATAACATCTCTGTGTTTACCCTGTTGCACCCTTTCAGAACCTCATGGGGAAAGAGGAACTGAATCACACTACTTGGATAGCACTTTAAACATGTAGGCACTGACAAGGTGGACTGACTGGCTTCCATTTGTGCTGCAATATTCAACAGAAAACATTTCTCAGCACTTGAAAACATTTCTCAGTCCCTCATGGAATTTTCAGCACTTGGTGGTCAAAGAATGATGGAAGGTACCAGTGGCACTAAATGGGGAAACAACTTAGTTCAGCGTGGAGCACATGAGAAAGGAAAGCAAATGTTAAAAAGAAATGCCTAGAAGAGGACAAAAAAGGATAATGTGCCAGCTAATCATTTCTTACTTGAACTGTGCACCACAGAACATGTAAACAAAGATACCACAAAGGTAGTTTGCTGGCCTGATTATTCATTTTGACATCAACGAAGGAAATGAACAGGCAACGTATAGCATAGATGCAACACTCTGCAGCAAGTTTAAGACTATCAAACAGTTTAAATTCCTCACAAGACTTTCTGAACCCCAAGTCTGAGCCCTTTCAGGAAGCAGCTGCAACAGGCACTTAGGGAAAAGAATAGTATGTTTTTCACCACAAGAGGATTTGAATATTGCCATGAAGATGTCTTGCAGCGATTAAAAAAAAATGATTCAGGGGTTTATGGTGTCGCTGGCTAGGCTGGCATTTATTACCCATCCCTAATTGCCCAAAGGCCAGTTAGGAGTCACAAGTAGGGCAGACTCGGTAAGGATGGCAATTTCTTTTCCAAAGGACATTAATGAATCAGGCGGTTTTTTTTCCAACAAACAACAATGGATTCACAGTCATCATTGGACTCTTAATTCCAGATTTCTGTTGAATTCAAATTGTTTTATCTATCATGGCAGGATCAAGCCTGGGTCCCCAGAACACTATCAGGGTCTCTGGATTATCAGTAAAGCAATATTATCACAAGGCCATTGCCTCCCCTATAACAGACTAAGCAGGGCCCTGCTGTGACCCCAATTACAGTACTGTGTCCAGCTTTGGTCTCCTGATCTCAGGAAATATATAATTAGAGATACCACAGAAATAGTGCGATGAAGGTAAACCAAGCCAATCCATGGGATGGCTTATGAGGAAAGATTTTGTGTTCTCTGAAGTTCCAAAGGCTCAGACATGAACTCTTTCTGGAGAGAGGCAGAGGCGGTGGCGGTACTGGGCTCGCTGAATTTCAGCTCAATGCTGACTGCAAGGCAGTGGCAGAGTCTTGACTGGGACTCTCAGTGAGCTCCCGACCTCTGATGTTTGCACTGAAGGTGACCTCCCGATGCCTGAAACACAGACTGAAGGGGTGTTCCCGATACCCGGTGCACGGATTGAAGGGGAGATCCCAAGAGCCAACGTGCGGACTGAAGGTGAGCTCCTGATACCCGGCTCATGGACTGAAGGGGAGTTCCTGATACCATGCTCATTGGGAACACCCCTTCAGTCTATGAGCCAGGTATTGGGAACTCACCTTGAGTCCGTGAGCTGGGTATCGGGAACTCCCCTTCAGTCCGTGAGCCGGGTATTGGGAACTCTCCTTCAGTCCGTGTGCCGGGTATTGGGAACTCCCCTTCAGTCGGTGAGTCAGATATTGGGAAATCCCCTTCAGTCCGTGAGCCGGGTGTTGGGAACTACCCTTCAGTCCGTGTACCGGGTATCGGGATCTCTCCTTCAGTCCGTGAGCCGGGTATCGGGAACTCTCCTTCAGTCCGTGTGCCGGGTATCGGGAACTCTCCTTCAGTCTGTGAGCCGGGTATCGGGAACTCTCCTTCAGTCCGTGAGCCGGGTGTTGGCAACTCTCTTTCAGTCCGTGAGCCGGGTATCGGGAACTCTCCTTCAGTCCGTGAGCCGGGTATTGGGAACTTTCCTTCAGTCTGTGAGCCGGGTATCGGGAAGTCTTCTTCAGTCCATGAGTCGGGAGTTGGGAACTCCCCTTCAGTCTGTGAGCCGGGTATCGGGAACTCTCCTTCAGTCTGTGAGCCGGGTGTTGGGAACTCTCCTTCAGTCTGTGAGCCGGGCATCGGGAATTCTTCTTCAGTCCATGACTTGGGTATCGGGAGCTCCCCTTTGGTCTTTTGTTGCAAATTGAACCATTCTGGTACAAACTGTCTTATATGACACGTGCAACTGAAGCAACTTTTAACCTTAGAACATAGAACACAGAACATAGAACATTACAGCGCAGTACAGGCCCATCAGCCCTCAATGTTGCACTGACCTATGGAACCAATCTGAAGCCCATTTAACCTACGCTATTCCATTATCATCCATATGAAGTTAAAAATCACACAACACCAGGTTATAGTCCAACAGTTTATTTGGAAGCACTAGCTTTCGGAGCGCTGCTCCTTCATCAGGTGATTGTAGAGAATAAGATTGTAAGATACTGAATTTATAGCAAAATCCATCCAATGACCATTGAAATGCCCTTAATGTTGGTGAGTCAACTTCTGTTGCAGGCAGGGCATTCCATGCCCCTCCTATTCTCTGAGTAAAGAACCTACCTCTGACATCTGTCCTATATCTATCACTTCTCAATTTAAAACTATGTCACCTCATGCTAGCCATCACTGTCCAAGGAAAACGGCTCTCACTGTCCAACCTATCTAATCCTTTGATTATCTTATAGATCTCAATTAAGTCGCCTCTCAACCTTTTTCTCTCCAACAAAAACAGCCTGAAATCCCTCAGCCTTTCCTCATAAGACCTTCCCTCTGTACCAGGCAACATTCTAGTAAATCTGCTCTAAACCCTTTCCAAAGCTTCCACATCCTTCCTATAATGTGACCAGAACTGTACGCAATACTCCAAATGTGGCCACACCAGAGTTTTGTACAGTTGCAGCATGATCTCATGGTTCTGAAACTCAATCCCTCTACCAATAAAAGCTAACACACTGTATGCCTTCTTAACAACCCTGTCAACTTGGGTGGCAAGGATCTATGCACATGGACACTGAAAGCTCTTTGCTCATTTACACTAACAAGAATCTTACCATTAGCCCAGCACTTTGCATTCCTGTTACTCCTTCCAAAGTGAGTCACCTCACACTTTTCCACATTAAACTCCATTTGCCACCTCTCAGATCAGCTCTGCAGCTTATCTAGGTCTCTCTGTAACGTCCAACATCCTTCAACACTATCCGCAACCTTCTGAATTCAATCTCTTTTAAGATGTAGGTAAACATTCAACCAGCCATTTAGTTATGTCTTTGGACCTATCCTCTGACTTTCAATGCTTCAGATATAATATCAAAATCTCTTTGTTCCTCCACAGCCAGTGGGCGGCACGGTGGCACAGTGGTTAGCACCCGGGTTCAATTCCTGCCTCAGGCAACTGTCTGTGTGGAGTTTGCACATTCTCCCCGTTTTCTCCGGGTGCTCCGGTTTCCTCCCACAACACAAAAATGTGCAGGTTAGGTGAATTGCCCATGCTAAATTGCCCATAGTGTTAGGTGAAGGGGTAAATGTAGGGGAATGGATCTGGGTGGGTTGCTCTTCGGAGGGTCGGGGTGGACTTGTTGGGCCGAAGGGCCTGTTTCCACACTGTAAGTAATCTAATCTAATCAAACCCCTAACTTCTCAGCCTATAAGAAAGGTACTCTTGGCTGAACTCTAAACTTGCATCCACTCTGTATGTCTTAGGTCCTTTGGTAATTTCCCATCCACCCAACTTCCTGTTGCTCCTAAATGTCATGTCATCTGCAAACTTGGACACAAATTCCTAATTCCTTCATCAAAGTGGTGAAAAGCTGAGAGTTTTGAACCATGTCAATGATGCCCTATTCAGACATAACCAGCCTTTCACAAATCCATGTTGATGCTCCTTGATCTCCTCGGACAGGCGCAAGCGTTCAATCACCACCTCTTACTGATAGATTCCTCGAGCTCAATTTCAACCTGAAGGGTCTAACATTACCTGGGTTCACCTACCCTCTCTTCTTGAATAGTCAAGTAATGTTTGCAATTGCCCAAGTCAAAGAGCACAATTATCAAGCAAGAGAATATCTTGAACATTTTGGATAAGTTCATCTACCATTTCCTACTGACCTTTTAACTCAACTTAATCATTAATATGTTCTGAATAGGGATCAAAGCCTCTTAGACCTCTCCATCTCTGGTGCTTAGGTCAATTTGATGTTTAAAAATTTGGTTTTGCTTGTATGTCACATGCAAAAAAAAACACTCAACTGGAATCAGTATTTGGCTATTTTATGGTTAATATTCAGTAATGAAGCTGAGCTGCTCAATTCCTTTTATTGTACCCTGTACAGAGATTTGTGATGCTACATTAATTGTGATTGGGAGAGTGCAGTTCAGTTTCAGTTCCATCTTTTGTAGTTCACAGGAAACGTTTTGAAGTCTGTTATTGTAAAGACCGTAAGATATAAAAGCAGAACTAGACTATTCGGCCGATCAGGTCTGCTCCACTATTCAATAATGGCTGATATGTTTCTCAGCCTCATTCTCCTGCTTTCTCCCAGTAACCCTTGATCCCCTTACAAACCAAAACCTATCTATGTCTTAAACATGCTCAACAACTTTCTGTGACAATGAGTTCCATGGGTAAGCCACCCACTGGTTGAAGGAATGCCTCCTCAAGTCCGTGCTAAAGGATTGGCCTTTCATTCTGAGGCTGTGCCCTCCGGTCAAACAAAAACAAATAACAAAGAAAATTTACAGCCCAGGAACAGGCCCTTCCGCCCTCCAAGCCTGAGCTGATCCAAATGTACCCTCTAAACCTGTCGGTCAATTCCTAAACATCTGTATCCCTCTTCTCCCCACCTACTCATGCATTTATCCAGACATGTCTTAAATGAATCTACCCAGCCTGCCTCTACCACCTCTGCTGGCAACGCGTTCCAAACGCCCACCACTCTCTGTGTGAAGTACTTGTCGTGTGTATCCTCCTTAAACTTTCCACCTCTCACCTTGAAAGCGTGGCTTCTTGTTATTGAATTCTTCACCCTAGGAAAAGCCTTGTCTCTATCCACCCTGTCTATACTCTTCATGATTTTGTAAACCTCAATCAGGTCCCCTCTCAATCTCCTTTTTTCTAATGAAAATAAACCTAACCCACTCAACCTTTCTTCATAGCTAGCACCTTCCGTACCAGGCAACATCCTCGTAAACCTTCTCTGCACCCTCTCCAAAGTGTCCACATCCTTTTGGTAACGTGGTGACCAGAACTGTACACAGTATTCTAATTGTGGCTGAACCAATGTCTTGTACAATTTTAACATGACCTGCCAGCTCTTATACTCAATACACCGTCCAATGAAGGGTCCTCGTCTCTCCCACTCTTACTAAAGTAGTGTACTCTTGCTGCACACAATGCGCTGATATGGATCCACTTACAACACAGCTCTTGAGTTAGGATGCTTTATGCGCAATCTTACAGTGTTTTCAGGAGAAATCTTGGATCAGAAAAGATTTACCAAGATGGTGCCGGGAACGGAGGGTTTGAGTTACAAAAGTAGGCTGGATAGGCTGGGACATTTTTCACTGGAGCATAAGAAGTTGAGGGCTGACCTTACAGAGGTTTATAAAATCATGAGGGGAGTATACACGGTGAATGCCAAGGGTCTTTACCCCAGGATGGAAGATTTCAAAACTAAGGGGCATGTTTTTAAGGTGAGAGGAGAAACGTTTAAAAAGGACATGAGGGGCAATAAGTTTTACACAGAGAGTGGTTCATGTATGGAATGAACTGCCAGAGGAAGTGGTGGATGCAGGTATAGTTACCATGTTTCAAAGACATTTGCATAAGTACATGAATAGGAAGGGTTTAGAGGGATGTGGACCAGGAGCAGGCAAGAGGAACTAAATTAGCTTGGGAACATGGTCAGCATGGACTTGTTGGACTGAACAGTCTGTTTCCATGCTGTATGACTCTATGATCGTACCTCAGTGATTAGCATTGCTGCCTCACAGCACCAGGGACCTGGGTTCCAATTCCAGCCTCAGGTGACTATCTGTGTGGAATTTGTACATTCTCCTCGTGTCCGTGTGGGTTTCTCTTGGTGCTCCAGTTTTCTCCCACAGTTCAAAGCTGTGCAGGTTAGGTGGTTTGGCCGCAGGGTTCAGGGATGTGAAGGTTAGGTGAATTAGGCAGGTGTAAATGTAGAGTAGAGGATCGGTGTGGACTGTTTTGACACTGTAGGGAATCTATGATTCTAACTTTGATACAAAGTCAACATCCAAAACTAAGCAATAGTGATCTTATCTGCAAAGAGCAATGTCAGAAGAAAATGTGGGCCCTTTCCTCTGTGATGTAAAACAACGGGAGCTAGAGTGCTAAGAGAGGCTGCTTTGCCCTAACGTCCTGCCTGTTGCAACTGTGCCTTAAAACCAGACCATCTGTCACATCTGGGTAAAATAATAACAAACTATGTTCACACGTGGACAGCTTAGGAATGGATTAATCACGAGTATCATAAACAACTTCACAAGTCAGAGGTAGTTGCATCACATGACCAAAACAAATGGAGTCATAAGACAGATAGAATAAAAACGAATCGTAAAGGATATGAAACATGCTTCAAAGTGTCACAACCACAGAAACGTGAATTATGTCTTTACATGCAAGTGCTGAAAATAGAATGAATCTTTGACAGCTCACCATAAATGAGATGAAAAGCATCACTCACGAATGATATATTTGCCAGATTTACCTGAGCAATAGCATTCCTGGCTCTAACCCTAAACATCACCTTGCAGAAGGCAGGGAGACAACATGTTGCATTATTATGTTCACCTGCCAACCCCACCATGGTCCAGAGTGGAAGAAGGAAAGTAATAAAGAAAGATTTCTATTTATATAGCACCTACCATGATTTCAGGATACTTTTTAGCCAAGAAAATATTTTTTGGAGATGGTCACTATTATAATCACCACTATCACTGTGACTATTACAATACATTGTGGTGAGGCAGTAGTGTAGTGGTAATGTCACAGGACCAATCATCCAGTGGCTATAGGGGAAATTCACAGGTTGAAACCCAATCATGGTAGCTGGCGGAATTTCAATCCAATTAAATCTGAAATTGAAAACAAGTCTTAGCAATGTTGACCATTGTGAAAAAAAATCTGGTTCATGAATGCCCTTTGGGGAAAGTCTGATCTACATGTGACTCCAGACCCAGGCCAGCTGATTCTTAACTGCCCTCTGACATGGCACTAGTGAGCCACTCAGTTCAAGGTCAATTGGGGATGAGCAGCTACATCCCATCAAAAGAATTTAAAAATGTAGAGATTCATAGATTGATGGAGCGCAGAAAAGTCCGTTTGGCCCATCAAGTCTGCACTGACTTAACTACCACTAAAAGGTGCACTATTCTCAATTTCCTGCACTTGCATCATATCCTTGCTTGTTACAATATTTGAAGTATCCATCCAAATATCTTTTAAAGGTTATAAGGTAGAACCAGGAAGTGCATTCCAGTTTCCCAGCACCCACTGGGTGAAAAAGATTTTTCCCAAATCTCATCTGAATCTCCTGCTCCTTGCCCTAAAGCTCGGCCTCTCTTGTGATTGACCCAGCAACCAAGGGGAACAGCTGCTCTCTATTCAGCATATCTGTACCCCTCATAATCTTGTACACCTCAATCACATCCCCTTTCAGTGTCCTCTGTTCTAAAGAAAACAATCCAAGTCTATCTAGTCTCTCCTTATAGCTCAATTTCTCCATCCCAGGCAATATCCTGGTGAACCTTCTCTGAACCCTCACGAGAGCTATCACATCCTTCTTGTAGTGAGGTGACCAGAATTGCACACAGTACTCCAATTCTGGCCTGACCAATGCTCTGTACAACTCCAACATCGCCTCCTTGTTCTAATACTCTCTGCCACGACTGGTGAAAGCAAGATGATGAAAGTTGTGGCGCTCAATTCAAACTTGGTAAGCTCCCATGAACAGGAATATGGTAACAACGAGATAATCAGTTCTTGTAGTGCACATTGAGGGATCAAATGTGTGCAGTTCATTGGTGGGATCCTTCCCATTCCTATGACATAGCACAATGGGATTTTCCACACCAATCGAGAGGGAAGATGGTTTCTTCATTTGGCATCTCATCCAAAAGATGGGAGGCCAAGAAGTGAATTTCCTTCCATGAAATGGCCCTGAACTTGTTCATCGGCAGTACATACCCGAAGTTTCCCTTAGGCATGTCAGACACAAATCAATATGTTTTTCGAACTCTGACTTGAGACCAAACTGTTTTCCAATGAAGCTTAGGAGGTTGAGGGGTGACCTTATAGAGGTTTATAAAATTATGGGCGGTCTAGCTAAGGTGAATGGCAGGTGCCTTTTCTATAGGGTGGAGGAATTTCAAAACTACTTGGCATATTTTTAAGGTGAGAGGAGAAAGATAAAAAAAACGACATGAGTGGCAATTTTTGTTGCACCGAGAGAGGTTCGTGTGTGGAATGGCTTTCCATAGGAAGTGGTGGATGTGGGTACAGTTACAACATTTAATAGACATTTCGATAAGCACGTCAGTAAGAATTGTTTGGAGGGATATGGGCCAAGCGCAGGCAGGTGGGACTAGGTTAATTTGGGATTACAGTCAGCATGGACTGTTCAGACCAAAAGGTCTGTTTCTACGCTGAAAAAAGTAGAAACTGTTATCCATAAACTTTAAATAAATGTACATTTTTGTACATATAAAGTTAACAAAAAAAGCCTTGTGATTCGAACTTTGTAGGTACCCTAGTGCACCTGAGGCATGGTGGCACAGTGGTTAGCACTGCTGCCTCACAGCGCCTGAGACCTGGGTTCAATTCCCGCCTCAGGCGACTGACTGTGTGGAGTTTGCATGTTCTCCCTGTGTCTGCGTGGGTTTCCTCCGGGTGCTCCGGTTTCCTCCCACAGTCCAAAGATGTGCAGGTCAGGTGAATTGGCTATGCTAAATTGCCCATAGTGTTAGGTAAAGGGTAAATGTAGGGGCATGGGTGGGTTGTGCTTCAGCGGGTCGGTGTGGACTTGTTGGGCCGAAGGGCCTGTTTCCACATTGTAATATAATCTAATCCAATTCTTGATTTGCTATTTCCACACACAATTAGAATCCAATTTTTAAAAAGAAAATACATCTTGTCTCGCATCCTATTCAAGTTTAAGAACAGGTACTGCACACTAGAGACCTTTCATTAATCATTGATTATAATATTGCTAAAGGATGGAAGATGATGTTAAGGCACTCTGAGAACACTTCGACATATCAGAACAAATTCTAACATTTTGTTGAAACATGATGTTAGTGACTTTTGAAAATAAAGCTACTTGACTTTCTACAAGAGAACGAAGATTGCATCTTGAACATCGAAATATTGGAACAGAACTAGAGTGCTTAATAGGCCTTTGCGCCTATTTTGAGAATGTGGCGCTGGAAAAGCATGACTGGTCAGGCAGTATCTGAGGAGGAGGAGAGTCAACATTGCGAGCATAAGGTCTTCATCAGGAATGTATGCTTCAGATTAGAATAGATTCCCTACAGTGTGGAAACAGGCCCTTCGGCCCAACAAGTCCAAACCAACCCTCCAAAGAGTAATCCACCCAAACCATTTCCCTCTGACTAATACACCTAACACTATGGGCAATTTAGCACAGCCAATTCACCTAACTTGCACATCTTTGGACTGTGGGAAGAAACCGGAACACCCTGAGGAAACCCATGCAGACAAAGGGAGAATGTGCAAACTCCACACAGACAGCTGCCTGAGGTTGGAATGGAACCCGGGTCCCTGGTGCTGTGAGGCAGCAGTGCTAACCACTGAGCCACCATGCCGCCCCTATGCTCAAAACTTCGATTCTCCTGCTCCTTGGATGCTGCCTGACCAGCTGTGCTTTTCCAGCACCACACTTTTTGACTCTGATCTCCAGCATCGGCAGTCCTCACTTTCTCCTAGCCTATTTCAAGAGATAATGCATCAAATTGATGTGATCAGTTGACCTACGTGTCTTGGGTTAGCGTTAGGATTAGAGTTACTGCTGGGTGGATTTGCTTGTCTGAGGGGGCTGGAGGGGGAATTGGCACAACTTTATTTCCCTTACTGGCCCTTGGCTTTCTGACTGGTCTCTTTTCTCCCCTGCTGAATGTAAAATGTGTCTCATTCTGAGGGTCCATCAAGCACTATAATATTGGGACAGGGTCAACAGACCAGATTATCTTTCTTGACCCTTCATTATTTTTGTTGAACTGTGAGAGATTTCAAATGCAAATTACTGAGTGGGATTTGAAAGCTTTCAAGACATAAGTTTCAGGATCATTTACAAATAGACTGTTATGTCATCAGTTCCTCTGAATTACAACCATTGATCGTTTTATTTTGACTGTACGAATGAAACAATTCAATGTCTCGGTGCATGAGAACTGGTAATGAGGCAAAATCAGATGTTGTGTGGGAGAGTCACTTATAGGAAAAGACCTATTTAGTCACTTTACTTTATAAATGGAGACATGAGCTGAGGTGACATTAGGCTTTGCGGGGGTTCCCCTCTCTGCTCCACAAGGAAGTCCCTTTGACAGTGTCACAAGGGCATGCCGTGGTACGACATTGCTAATTTCCTTCAAGTAAACATTAATTAAACCTACACAATGCCTTGTGGCACTTCCAACTGAGTTTCAGTTCTCGAGCAGAAAGCACAATAAAAACATTCCCCATGACATTTCTACTTTCCACCACAACTATGTCATCTCTTCTGCCCCTTAGACTGAGACCATTAATTTCCTGTAGAAGTGTCTGTCAGAATGGTAGAACCATGAATAGCTAGCAGTGGACATTGCAGATGTTACAATGAAAGCAGGACCACTTTTTACGGCTTGTAAATGGCCAGTATTGAATATCAGGTCATAGGAAGACATAGTTGGCCATTCAGACTGGCTGATCATGTCTCAACATTTAACTCCCACACTATCCCCATATCCCTTGATATCGATAATACCCAGGAGAAAGTGAGGACTGAAAATGTGGAGATCAGAGTCAAAAAGTGTGGCCCATTGATTTCTGCATCAAATAGGCTCAATGTTTGAGCTTTCACAACCTTTTTGGATGGACCACAACCTTTTTTTGATGGACAATTACAAAGATTCACCATCCTCCGAGTGAAGAAATGCTCTGTATTCAGTACTAATTGGACAATCTGCTAATCTGGAGGTGTACAAAGCTAATAATCACACAGTATACTCCACAACCACCTGATGAAGGAGCAGCACTCTGAAAGCTAGTGCTGCCAAATAAACCTGTTGGACTATAGCCTGGAGTTGTGTGATTTTTAACTTCGTACACCCTAGTCCAACACCGGCACCTCTAAATCAATCTGGAGGTGAGCCACTTATTTCCAGACACCCACATCCATAGCCAAGAGAAACGTTCTTCATGCATCTGCCCTGTCCATCCCTTGAAGAATTTTTGTGTGGTTCTATGAGATCACCTCTCATTCCTTCAATCTCTCGAGAGTACAGGCACTTGCTCCTCAATTCTCAAATGACAATCCCAGGATTCAGTTGAAGTCCAGGTATCAGAGCTATTATCATAGAATCACAGAAGCCGTATGGTGTGGAAGCAGGCCATTTGACCCTCTGAGTGCACTGACCTTCTGAACAGGATCTCACCTAGGCTCACCTCCTTGACCCTATCCCTGTAATCCTCCATTTCCAATGGCCAACCCACCTAGCGTGCACAACCTTTGGACTGTGGGAGGAAACCAGAAGAAACCCATGCAGACACAGGGAGAATGCACAAATTTCACACAGTCATCCAAGGCCAGAATCGAACCCGGGTCCCCAGCACTGTGAGGCAGCAGTGCTAACAACTGAGCCACCACTCAACCAGCTGCCTTTGGTTGTGCTGCTTTGCTTTTGCTGAGACTGCTCAGATGGAAACCTAACATATTTAGAGTGTAGAGAAAGCAGGTCAAATCACAGTGAGCAGAAGTGAAATCAATTTAAAATTTGATGCACTAGCTTTGGTTAGACGGGACATGTAGGACCGATTGCAATGATTTAATGAGACAAGAAAAGTCTACACACTAAAGCCTCTTGTGATTAATTCAAGTAAATATGAAGACACAGCACAATCCATCAATAACTAACATCAATTAATAAGCCTTGCTTAACAAAGCCACATGTTAGTTCCCAGATTCAAAAGCTGTCCTATCTCATCCATCTAAATATATTTGTATTTAACTTGGATTATATTAGGACTTCTGGACATCTCAAACACATTCCAGCAAGTGATGTATTTTACAAACATACGGACATATGAAATAGGAGCATCACTTCACCACTCAATCCTGCGTCACTGTTCAGGAAGATTCACAGCAGATCTGATTGTGTTTCAGATGTTTCATTCCCAAAGACTCCAATGACCTTCGATTCCATTCCCTAATAATGATCTACCCATTTTTGCACTTAAAAATATTTAATGACCTTGCTTCCACCATCTTCAGAGATAGTACTCCAATGTCTCAAAACTGTATGAGAGATAATATTTATCCTCATCATTAAAAGGGTGACTCCTAATTTTACATTAAAAAGACAGTTGCAATGTACAGAGAATCTATAGCCCATACAGCAGAATTTTTATTTTCATTTAACAATTCTATCAGCATATTTAAGTGTTGATCACATGTAAAATGCTAGAGAAACTCAAGAGGTCTGGCAGCATCTGCGAAGACAGAATCAGAGTTAACATGTCACTTCGGGTATGACTCTTCTGGAGAAACAAAAGGTGTTAGAAAACAGGTTCTTTTTTATAATTTGGACAGAGACAGAGGAAGAGAAAGAGGCCAGATGATGTGGAGACCCAGTGCAAATAACAAAGGGGCTGTTAATAGTGAGAAAGAGATAAATGAGATGCTAAAATGATGTAAATTAAGGCGTGAAAGGGCCTTCTACACTTCTACAAAGTGCAAACAAACAGGACACAAACATGACACATCTGTGAGGAAAGGTGGGTTGGGGTGGGGGGAAGAGGAGAAAATGTAAGTAAAATGAGGAACAGATAGAGTGCAATCAGTTTCTGAAATTAGTGTATTCAATATTGAGACCTTGAGGCTATAAAATGCCTTCATGGGAAAGGAGCTGTTGTTCATTAAGTTTGTATTGTGTTTCACTGGAACATTGCAGCAGACTGAAGACAGAATTGTTAGTGTGGGTACAAGATGGCATATTGAAATGACAAGCAACTGAAAGGTCATTCCTACAGATAGAGCAGTGGTGTTCTGCAAAATGGTCACTAGTTTGCATTTGATCTCAGAGATGCACTGTGAGCAGCAATTACAGTAGACTGGATTGAAAGAAGTAAAAATAGCTGCTCCAGTTGGAAGGTGTGTTTGGGGTCTTGGACAGTGAGGAGGGAGGTGGTGAATGGGCAAGGGTTGACCCTTCTGCGATTGCATGGGAAGGTGCCGTGGGGGATTGAGGAAGCGTTCAGAGTGATGCTTCACCAGGGGGTCGCTTCTGGAACACTTGCTGAAGAATGCTAACCGTGGAGGGGAGGGGAAGATGTGTTTAGTCATGGCATCCTGCTGGAGGTGGCAAAATAACGGAGGATGATGCTTTGAATGTGAGGTGGAAAGTGAGGACAAGGGGAACCCCTATAATTTCAGAAAGGAGGGAAATGGGTAAAGGCAGAAAGGGTGGAAGATTTGTTGGAAATGGCTGAAGACTCTATCAATCAGAATGGGTGGAATCTTATTTGAGGATAAAGGCAGTTACATTAGAGGCAGCCTGGTGACAGGTGGCGTCATCAGAACAGAAATGACGGAGGCCGAGAATGGAATAGAATCTTTGCAGAAAGCAGGGTGGGAGGAGGAGTAACTGTGGTAACCGTGGAAGACGGTGGGCTTGTAATGGATACTGGTGGGCAGCATATCCTCAGAAATGGAAACTTCACTTTTGTCGGCAGCAGTTGGAGTGGAAGGAGTGACAGCAAGGACTAGAGGCCCGATGGGAAAGTAAAATTTTTAAAAGATGTAAAGGTTTACCTCATGGACAGGCAAAGCGCACACCGAGCATGAGCAGACACGGGTAAGTGAGGCTTTACACTTGGGTGATTGCTTTACCTGAAACACTACTCAGGTAGCGTCTCCCACCTGGCCTCCTCCTCTAACCAAAAAAAAAGGTTCTGTGCACCAATTGGTAAGGTGATTTTGTTTTAGTTTATCGGTTGTCTCGTTGCGAATTTAGAATAGTGGGAGGTGAGGGCTGTTGAATGTTCCTCCTGCAGAATGTGGGAGGTAAGGGTCACCACTAGTGTCTGACTGCATCTGCTGGAAGTGCACCCAACTCCAGCTCCTTGAAAACTGCGTTAGGGAACTGGAGCCGGAGCAGGATAAACTTCGGATCACTCGGAAGGCAGAGGGGATTATTGAGAGAAGTTACAGGTAGGTAGTCACACCTCAGGTAAAAGAAGAAGGTAGATGGGTTACAGTAAGGGGAAAGGGAACCGGCAGACAGTGCACAGAACCCTTGTGGCCATTCCCCTCAACAACAATTAGAGTATTTTGGTATACCCATGGAGGGGGGGGGGTTCACATACCAGGAGTAAGCAATGAGGCACAGGTCTCTGGCCCAGACTCTGTCCCTGTTGCTCAGAAGGGAGGGGGGAAGAGCAGAGCATTAGTCATTGGGGACTCCATAGTTAGGGGGACAGATAGGAGGTTCTGTGAGAATAGGAGAGACTCACGGTTGGTGTGTTGCCTCCCAGGTGCCAGGGTTTGTGATGTCTGTGATCACGTTTTTGGTATCCTTGAGGGGAAGGGGGAGCAGCCCCAAGTCTAGTCCACATTGGCACCAACAACATAGGGAGGAAGAGAGATGGGGATTTAAAGCAGAAATTCAACGAGCTAGGGTAAAAGCTTAGAGCTAGAACAAACAGTTGTTATCTCTGGTTTGTTGCCTGTACGAGGTGCTAGCGAAGTGAGGAATAGGGAGAGAGAAGAGTGCAGGAGGGAGGGTTTTGGATTCCTGGATAATTGGGAGTTTTCCTGGGATAGGTGGGACCTCTACAACGGATGGTCTTCACCTGAGCCAGAGGGGTACCGATATTCTGGGGGGGACGTTTGCTAATGCTCTTCGGGAGGGTTTAGACTAATTCAGCAGGGGGATGGGAATCTAAATTGTAGTTGGAGTATACAGGAGGTTGAGAGTAGTGAAGTCAGAACTAAGATTTCAAGATCGCAAGAAGGCAGCGGCAGGCAAGAAGTTGGTTTAAAGTGTGTCTACTTCAATGCCAGGAGCATCCAGATTAATCAATGTTGTGACCATTTCCGAGCAAGGTAGAGCAGGGACAGGAATGGTTGTTGTAGGTTCTGGGATTTAGATGTCTCAGAAAGAACAGAGAAAATGGTAAAAGAGGGGTGGTGTGGCATTGTTAGTCAAGGACAGAATTACGGTTGCAGAAAGAACATTTGAGGACTCCTCTACTGAGATAGTATGGGCTGAGATTAGAAACAGTAAATGAGAGGTTACCCTGTTGGGAGTTTTCTATTGGCCTCCAAATAGTTCCAGCAATGTCGAGGATAGGATAGCAAAGATGATTTTCAATAGGAGCAAGAGTAACAGGGTAGATATTATGGGGGCTTTAACTTTCCAAATGTTGACTGGGAATACTATAGTTCAAATACTTTAGATGGGTCAGTTTTTGTCCAATGTGTGCAGGAGGGTTTCCTGACACAGTATGTAGATCGGCCATCAAGGGACGAGGCCACATTTGATTTGGTACTGGGTAATGAACCCGGCCAGGTGTTAGATTTGAAGGTAGGTAAGCACTTTGGTGATAGTGACCACAATTCGGTTATGTTTACTTTAGCGATGGAAAGGGAGAGGTATGTATCGCAGGGCAATTTCAATATGATTAGGCAATTCCCGCCTCAGGCGACTGTGTGGAGTTTGCACATTCTCCCAGTGTCTGTGTGAGTTTCCTCCGGGTGCTCTGGTTTCGTCCCACAGTCCAAAAATGTGCAGGTTAGGTGAATTGGCCATGCTAAAATTGCTCGTAGTGTTAGGGGAAGGGGTGAAGTGTAGGGGAACGGGTCTGGGTGGTTTGCGCTTCGGCGGGTCGGTGTAGACTTGTTGGGCCGAAGGGCCTGTTTCCACACTGTAAGTAATCTAATCTAATAAAAACAGACTCAACAGATGGATGAACCACAGACTTGGTTGTAAAAGTGGGGGGAGAACAGCGCACCTCTAACACTGAAACTCATCTTGTTGACCACAAACCTTCAAAACAAGTTTGATTGGGTCTGTTGAATGATCATAGGGAATTTCTGTTTCTCGATGATATAAAAAACATTGTTTTCTATCACCTATAACAATTAGTTTCTTTTGCTTTTACACTGAAAATGGAAATTCCCATCAATGTTCCGAGTTTTCAAATGAAGAACTGATATCATTCAAAGGCCCTTGAACCCAGTTTCTGACTCAAACCATCGCCCTGTTGAAGCAATGAAGTAATGTTTCGAATATGTTATTTCTGGGTATGATTTTGATTGCACCTGATACAGAGGCTCTGAGTTTACAGACAGTTTTGATCAAGGCTTCTTCTTAATACAATCAATCTGTGTCCACAGCAAAGCTGTTTCCATCAACTGTTATGTCTCCTATGAACTGCTACGTGTAACCAGAGAATTAAAGAATTATCAATGGTTACAGCACAGAAGGAGGACCATTTGGCCATTTGTCTCTGCTAAGCCTCTGCTGGAATATTTCACCTACTGTCACTCCCCTGCCTTTAGTTCTGCACATCTCCATTATTAGACAGTGATCAAATTCCCTTTGGAGTGCCTCAGTTAACCTGCTTCTCCATACATTCAGGCAACAGATTCCACATTCTAATGTTTTTAAGAGGCTTCCAAATGAGTCATTGATGAAAAGTTAAGTGAGCGATGACTCCTCAACATTGCTGGACCAGGAGGCAGATAAAACAAGACAGTGAAATCCTCAGGGATATCCTTTAATGCATTTATAACTTTCTTGGACTTCAAAATTCACTTTTACCACCTTTAATTACCAAGCTTCAAAGGCTAGACTGCGAGGAGAGATTATATAAATGAGGATTTTATCCTTGCAATATAGAAGGCTAAGGAATAATTTGACTCAGATCTTCATGAGTTTGAAAAGATTTGACAAGGCAGATAGGAATAATCATTTTCTGATGGGGGAGTCTCGGACAAAGAGACATGATCCTAAAAGCACACAATTCATGCAAAGGATGGCAGTGATATAAAGCTCTTTTTTTTCAGAAAAAGCAATATAATATTGCACAATGCATAAAGCCAAGATCACTAGATTTTTGTTATGGAGCTGAGGAGGGTGGTTAAGATTGGAATATAGATTAGCCATCATTGTATTATGATACAATAGGCTTCAGGAGCTTAATAACATATTCTTCTTCTTAATGTTTCTTTAAGTAGCGGCACAGCAGATGAATACACGACCTCATAATGAAACCAAATAAAATTACTGCAAATGCACAGCAGTTCTGGCAGTGTTTGTTAAGGAAGAAAGAGGACCGTTCTTCAGTCTTACACAGGCCACAGCATGTAATATTGAACTATAACATTCAGATGGCCTGGAAATGTGTAACTATTTTTTTTAATGCCCTTTAGAAACAAACCTCTTCTTTTTATTGTCATGCTATTCTTTTCCAAGTGCACCTGGGGACTTCCAGAACCCGAAAGCAAATTAAATCTGTGAGGGGTCAAACATGAATGTGAGGCTTCTCTTTTTGGTACAAACCAAGGCATCAGAAGACTAAATAAAAGATCCTTTTCTGAAAACAGCAGCTGATTCTGTGAAAGAGTCATAGAGTGATAGAGATGTACAGCATGGAAACAGACCCTTCGGTCCAACCCGTCCATGCCGACCAGATATTCCAACCCAATCTAGTCCCACCTGCCAGCACCTGGCCCGTATCCCTCCAAACCCTTCCTATTCATATACCCATCCAAATGCCTCTTAAGTGTTGCAATTGTACCAGCCTCCACCACATCCTCTGGCAGCTCATTCCATACACGCACCACCCTCTGCATGAAAAAGTTGCCCCTTAGGTCTCTTTTATATCTTTCCCCTCTCACCCTAAACCTATGCCCTCTAGTTCTGGACTCCCCGACCCCAGGGA
>NC_057724.1:69180208-69181728 GCF_004010195.1 Chiloscyllium plagiosum
TCAATCAAGTTTGTGAGACATGATTTTCCACACACAAAGCCATGTTGACTATCCCTAATCAGTCCTTGCCTTTCCAAATACATGTACATCCTGTCCCTCAGGATTCCCTCCAACAACTTGCCCACCACCAATGTCAGGCTCACCAGTCTATAATTCCGTGGTTTGTCTTTACCATCCTTCTAAACAGTGGCGCCACGTTTGGCAACCTCCAGTCTTCCGGCACCTCACCTGTGACTATTGATGATACAAATATCTCAGTAAGAGCCCCAGCAATCACTTCTCTAGCTTCTCACAGAGTTCGAGGATACACCTGATCAGGTCCTGGGGATTTATTGACCTTTACCCATTTCAAGACATCCAGTACTACCTCCTCTGTAATCTGGACATTTTGCAAGATGTCACATCTTTTTCCCTACAGTCCATATCTTCCATATCCTTTTCCACAGTAAATACTGATGCAAAATATTCATTTAGTATCTCCCCCATTTTCTGTGGTTCCACACAAAGGCCGCCTTGCTGATCTTTGAGGGGCCCTACTCTCTCCCTAGTTACCCTTTTGTCCTTAATATATTTGGAAAAACCTTTTGGATTCTCCTTAATTCTATTTGCCAAAGCTATCTCATGTCCCCTTTTTGCCCTCCTGATTTCCCTCTTAAGTATACTCCTACTTCCTTTATACTCTCCTGAGGATTCACTCGATATATACTGTCTATACCTGAATATGCTTCCTTCTTTTTCTTAACCAAACTCTCAATTTCTTTAGTCATCCATCATTCTCTATACCTACCAACCTTTCCTTTCACCCTGGCAGGAATATACTTTCTCTGGATTCTTGTTATCTCATTTCTGAAGGCTTCCCATTTTCCAGCTGTCCCTTTACCTGCGAACATTTGCCTCCAATCAGCTTTCGAAAGTTCTTGCCTAATACCGTCAAAATTGGCCTTTCTCCAATTTAGAACTTCAACTTTTAGATCTGGTCTATCCTTTTCCATCATGGTTTTAAATCTAATAGAATTATGGTCACTGGCCCCAATGTGCTCTCCCACTGACATCTCAGTCATATATCCTGCCTTATTTCCCAAGAGTAGGTCAAGTTTTGCACCTTCTCTAGTAGGTACATCCACATACTGAATCAGAAAATTGACTTGCACACACTTAATAAATTCGTCTCCATCTAAACCTTTAACACTATGACAGTCCCAGCTGATGTTTGGAAAGTTAAAATCCCCCACCATAACCACCCTATTATTCTTACAGATAGCTGAGATCTCCTTACAAGTTTGTTTCTCAACTTCCCTCTATTGGGGGGGTCTATAATACAATCCCAATAAGGTGATCATCCCTTTCTTATTTCTCAGTTCCACCCAAATAACTTCCATGGATGTATTTCCGGGAATATCCTTCCTCAGCACAGCTGTAATGCTATCCCTTATCAAAAATGCCACTCCCCGTCCTTTCTTGCCTCCCTTTCTATCCTTCCTGTAGCATTTGTATCCTGGAAAATTAAGCTGCCAATACTG
>NC_057724.1:69181983-69209276 GCF_004010195.1 Chiloscyllium plagiosum
CATGCATTCATCTGCTCTATCTTCCTATTCCTGCCCTCACTAGCTCATAGTACTGGGAGTAATCCAGATATTAATACCCTTGAGGACCTCCTTTTAAAATTTCTGCCTAACTCTCTGTAATCTCCCTTCAGAATCTCTTTAGATGAGATTCCCTACAGTGTGGAAACAGGCCCTTCGGCCCAACAAGTCCACCCGGACCCATTTCCCTCTGACTAAGGCACCTAACACTATGGGCAATTTAGCATGGCCAATTCACCTGACCTGCACATCTTTAGACTGTGGGAGGAAACCGGAGCACCAAGAAGAAACCCACGCAGACACAGGGAGAACGTGCAAACTCCACACAGACAGTCACCTGAGGCTGGAATTGAACCTGGGACCCCGGTGCTGTGAGGCAGCAGTGCTAACCTCTGAGTCACCGTGAAAGGTTGACGAAGTGAGACTGAAATCTCAGGCATTTGAGTCTTCCTTTTGAAAAAATTATCAAGTAGTGTAGCTGACAGTTAAATGAAAGGCATGATATAAATGGTAATTGTGACAGGCTGAAGGCTTTTATAAAAGACAGACAGTGACCATCTTCTCAAATCCAAAGTCCGTTGGTGCACAATGAAGTAGAAAAAGCCCCGAGAACCCTTGTAATATTTATTTTTAACCATAGCTGTAAAGTGCTTGAACCCAGCTGTAATGGCATTGGATTAGTGAGTTGGGATGGTACAGTATCAGCAATAATTCTGTTTAATATCCAGAATAGCAATGGCAGGGCATTTAACAGAATCTTGCATTAGTTAACAGTGGGTTAAGTTTTACCAAACCTTTAGAGTTGTAGAGTCATGGACATGTCCAGCATGGAAACAGACCTTTCAGTCCAACTTGTCCATGCTGACCAGTTATCCTAAATCAATCTAATCCCATTTGCCAGCATTTGGCCTATATCCCTCCAAATCCTTCCTATTCACGTACCCATCCAGATGTCTTTTAAATGTTGTAATTGCAACAGCCTCCACCACTTCCTCTGGCAGCTCATTCCATACATGCACCATCCTCTGCGTGAAAACGTTGCCTCTTAAATCCCTTTTATATTTTTCCCCTCTCACCTTAAACTATGCCCTCTAGTTCTGGACTCCCCTACCCTGGATATAAGATCTTGACTATTCACCCTCTTCCCACCCCTCATGATTTTATAAACTTCTATAAGTTTACCTCCGACGGTGAAGGGAAAATAGCCTCAGCATATTCAGCCTCACCCTTTAGTTCAAACCCTCCATCCACAGCAATATCCTTGTAAATCCTTCCTGGATTGAACTGCAAAGCAAGAATGCTGGCAAGTTGGTGCAGCAAATTAGTGGATGGTATGTCCCCTACTTGCCACTGCAATGTCACTTTGCTCACGGTCAGACAGACCAGAGTGTAAATGAACAATGTATTTCATAGAATTCCTACAGTGTGGAAACAGGCCCTTCAGCTCAACAAGTTCACACTGATCCTCTGAAGAATAATCCACCCAGACCCCTTCTCCCTACCCTACATTTTCCCTGACTAATGTACCTAACCTAACATCCCTGGGCAATTTAGCATGACCAATTCACCTAACTTAATATCTTTGGACTGTGGGAGGAAACTGTAGCAACCGGAGGAAACTCATGCAGACACGGGGAGAATGTGCAAACTGCACGTGGACAATCGCCTGAGGCTGGAATCAAACCTGAGTCCATGGCACTGTGAAGCAGCAGTGTTAACCACTGAGCCAACGTGCAGCCCTATTTGGGCAATTAAGGGCCTTCTCTTGGTTCCCCTTCACCATGCAGGGAGATCACCATCGCCCATCGTACTGTCGAAAGCGGATTCCTTTTCAGCCATTAACCAAAAAAACCCAAAGAACTGCAGATGCTGGAAATCAGAAACAGAAACACAAATTGATGGAGAAACTCAGCAGGTCTGGCAACTGAGAGAAACAGTTAACACTTCAGGTTCCAATAAGCCTTCTTCAGAAAGATCTCATTCTGAAGAAACGGACCCAAAACGTTAACTCTGCTTTCTCTCCATATATGCTGAGTTTTTCCAGTAATTGCTGATTTTGTTTCTTTGCAGCCATTGCTTAGCATATGGGGAGAGGATAATGTAAGCCACTTTATTGGTTGGCTCGCTCAGTTGGCTGGATAGCTGATTTGTGCCGCAGAGTGATGCCAATAGCATGGGTTCAATTCCTACACAGGTTGAGGTTAACCACGAAGCACTCTCCTTCTCAGCCTCTCACCTCTCACCTGAGGAGTGGTGACTCTCAGGTTAAACTGCCACCAGTTGTCTCTCTCTAATGAGAGAGTAGCCCTGCGGTCCTCTGGGACTACAGTGATTTCACTAAGTGAGGTGGGAAGGTAAGCTGTGAGGCTGCAAATCAATATGGGCTGGTTATCTGAATGGGCAAGAACATGGCCAACTGGGAAAGCATGGAGATGTCCAAGGAGGAAACATGGGCAAGAGAATACCTCTTAAATGGTAACAAACACAGAGAAACTCAGCAGGTCTGGCAGCACCTGTGGGGAGAAAGCAGAGTTAACGTTTTGAGTCTGGTGACTTCTTCAGAACCGATAGCGGCAGATGATTAAATATCTAGGTAAAAACAATGACTGCAGATGCTGGAAACCAGATTCTGGATTAGTGGTGCTGGAAGAACACAGCAGTTCAGGCAGCATCCAAAGCTCCTCGGATGCTGCCTGAATTGCTGTGCTCTTCCAGCACCACTAATCCAGATTAAATATCTAGTCTAACTCCTGAGTAACTGTCCAACTGCCACCCAATTTATCTCACACAGCCCCAAGTGAGTTGTCCACCAGATCCCTGACAGCCCCCAGACACTGATCAGACACATCCATCTCCCTCGGGATCTGACCGACCCCGAGAACAGACCATCCCTCTGCCATCACTGGACTCCCCAACCCCCATTGCTGGATTTGACCCGCCACAGCTCAAGCCCCACACTCTGGAACAAAGAACCGTCCGCCCCAACCCCAGTGTCCTGTGACACTGCTGGACCTGACACCCCTCTAAACACCCAGGACCCGACATCTCCCCAAGCCCCTCAGATTTGAATCCCCTTCCCCCAATCCAGATGTGACAAGCCTAACTTGGTCAACCTCTCCTTAATAGACAGCATGCCCATTCCAGGTATTCCTCTTGCAAACCTTCTCCGGATTGCTTCCCATATATTAATATCCTTACTTAAATAAGGAGACCAATACTGTGCATAGTACCCCAGGTATGGCCTCACCAGTGCCCTAGCTAACTGATGCATATATATATCCAATTCCTCTTTCAACACTGCAAACCTCATGAGTTCTGTTCACAAAATGAGTTGATGATTTTCCCATTGACTTTGGGTGTCAGAGAGCGTGAAATGTCTCTTCTCAAATGGAGATCAGAATTATGCCTTTTCACAAACTACCTGACATTGTCCTTAAATTCTTAAACCCAGACTTTCCTCGCTTCAGTGAGGGCAACATCTGACCATTTTGCTGATGTTCATCAACACAAGCCTATGACTTAATTTGAGCTGCATTTGCACTTTACCTTTGCAAAGGCATCATAATAAATCACGTGGTCTGTGTTAGTCTTGTCATTTGCTGGAAGTGGTGGAGGGACAATTAAAAGATTCCTGTACAAGCCTCTAAACTAATAGACGAATAATAATTGCTGAATAATTAATGAATATAACAAGAGTTTGAATCTTGAAAAACTAGGCTTGATAGTTACGAGTTATATGAGATGTACTCTTATTTTAGCCAAATATAATGGGTTACTTTTGACACAAAATTGACTTTTACACCAGAATATACGGGTAATGCAAGTTCTTTCGCTCTTATTATTTCTTGTGACAGCATGGGTTAAAAATTCCAACACAAAGTGGGAAATGACGTATACCAGAGAAAAAAAAATGAGATTGGTGTGTGCAATTGTGAAGTGCAAGAAGTCCCAACTATCTTTTATAAATTGTACAAAATGCTCACTGATTCAAGTCAGGTAGAGTTCAAACCAGATTACAGTACAGTATAATCAGAGGGCAGTCAAAATAGAACTGGTGGGTCACCCAAACGTCAGTCGGCTGTCAGCATTCAATTCTTTATTAATCTGTGTTTATATTTAAACGAAACATCTGGTGCGAGCTATCAACTCATTGCAGTCTACGGGATGTCCTGAATTATCCACTTATCAAAGGAGATGAACAATCTTATTGAATGTTCAGGTTTTCCATTTGCTATCATATATCCAAGGGGTCACACAAAAAAGATAGTCACTGCTAAAACGATTAAGGAATTCACAAGAAAACTCATTACTGAGAGGTTGTAGAATTTGCTGTCCCACTAGAGTAGCTGAGGTGATTGACATTGACTCAATCAGAGGGTAGATTAGGAGAGATTCCTTACAGTGTGGAAACAGGCCCTTCAGCCCAACAAGTCCACACCGACCCTCTGAAAAGTAACCCACCCAGACCCATTTCCCTCTAACTAATGCACCTAACACTACAGGCAATTTAGCATGGCCAATTCACCTGAGCTGCACATCGTTGGAGTGTGGGAAGAAACCGGAGCACCCGCAGGAAACCCGGTCAGACTCTGACACTGAGACAGTCAGTGAGTCCTGGTGGACTCTGACACTGAGACGGTCAGTGAGTCTGAGCGGACTCTGACACTGAGACGGTCAGTGAGTCCGGGTGGACTCTGACACTGAGACGGTCAGTGAGTCTGTGCGGACTCTGACACTGAGACGGTCAGTGAGTCTGGGTGGACTCTAAAACTGAGACGGTCAGTGAGTCCTGGCGGACTCTGACACTGGGACGGTCAGTGAGTCTGGGCAGACTCTGACGGTGAGACGGTCAGTGAGTCCGGGCGGACTCTGTCACTGGGACGATCAGTGAGTCCGGGCGGTCTCTGACACTGAGACGGTCAGTGAGACCTAGCAGACGCTGACACTGAGAGGGTCAGTGAGCCTGGTTGGACTCTGACACTGCGATGGTCAGTAAGTCGGGGCGAAATATGACGGTGAGACGGTCAGTGAGTCCGGGCGGACTCTGACGGTGAGACGGTCAGTGAGTCCGGGCGGACTATGACACTGAGACGGTCAGTGAGTCCGGGCGGACTCTGACACTGAGACGGTCAGTGAGTCCAGGCGGACTCTGACGGTGAGAACGGTCAGTGAGTCCGGGCGGACTCTGACACTGAGATGGTCAGTGAGTCCAGGCGGACTTTGACACCGAGACGGTCAATGAGTCCGAGCGGACTCTGACGGTGAGACGGTCAGTGAGTCCGGGCAGACTCTGACACTGAGACGGTCAGTGAGTCCGGGCGGACTCTGACACTGAGACAGTCAGTGAGTCTGGGTGGACTCTGACACTGAGACGGTCAGTGAGTCCGGGCGGTCTTTGACGGTGAGACGGTCAGTGAGTCCGGGCAGACTCTGACACTGAGACGGTCAGTGAGTCCGGGCAGACTCTGACGGTGAGACGTTCAGTGAGTCCGGGTGGACTCTGACACTGAGATGGTCAGTGAGTCCGGGCAGACTCTGACACTGAGACGGTCAGTGAGTCCGGGCGGTCTTTGACGGTGAGACGGTCAGTGAGTCCGGGCAAACTCTGACGGTGAGACAGTCAGTGAGTCTGGGCGGACTCTGACACTGAGACGGTCAGTGAGTCCGGGCGGACTCTGACGGTGAGACGGTCAGTGAGTCCGGGCGGACTCTAACACTGAGACGGTCAGTGAGTCCGGGCGGACTCTGACCTCAGCAGCGAGGCTGTTGACACAGACAAGAGCATGCTTAGCAAAGAGGAGAGAACGAGCTCTCGTGGTGAAAGCCCAGCATGCACCACCGACAGGCCGATAGCTAAATTTCTTAATTTTTCTACTTATATAGAATCCCTACAGTGTGGAAGCAGGTCCTTTGGCCAAACATGCCTGCACTGACCTTTCAAAGAGTAACCCACTCAGACCCAGTCCCCTATCCTACTACTCTACATTTCCCTTGACTAATGCACCTAATGTATGCACCCCTGAACACTGTGGGGCAATTCAGCATGGCCAATTCACCCTAACGTGCACATCTTTGGACCATGGGAGGAAGCCAGAGCACCCAGAGGAAACCCACACACACAGGGAAAATGTGGAAACTCCACACAGACAGTCAACCGAGGCTGGAATTGAACCCAAGTCCTTGGCGCTGTGAGGCTAACCACTGAACCACCGCCCACTTTATACTGTGAACATCTGTAACGTTAAACTTATAACTTATTTCTTTATTTTTCTTCTTCGTACCTGAGGTGATGCCGGGAATGGCAACTTTGTACACTTTTCACTGTACGCCTGTATCCCTGTACTTAAAGTGCACATGACAATAAAACCTAGCTCTAATTCTAAAGTGTTCTACAATTAAGTCTGACCAAACTTAGATTGCACAGCATTTGAGCAAAGGATTATAGAACGGATACATTTACTTCATAAAATGTACCACACTGTTCTAGATATTTTCTAGTCAACCTGTTCAGCGATGTTGGTACACAGGTCAGGAGCAGGTGGGATTTGGACTCCTGGCTCTGAGATAGGGACATTTTCATTGCACCAAAAGTGCCCTAAAAGTGGCTCTTGGTGGGGATTGAACTCACAATCTTGGCATTTTAGAGGCCTCTATGTTGCTGAGTGCTGACTGATTGCACCACACGGAAAATAGCAACTCACTAACTGCCCCTTTCCGCAGTGTGGATACATTCTAATCAACCTGCTCAGAGATGTTATTACGTACATCTGGAGCAGGTGGGATTTGAACCTGGGACTTGCATCCCAGAAGTAGGGACACAGTCACGGCACCACTCCTGCATTATGGTCATTGTACTGGTCCAGGTTGGTTGTTGCAGGCTTTGGGCTTTCTGCCACCAGTAGGGACTACTGTCTCACTTCAAATGCTTTAATTCACCCTGTCCCACCCCCCACCCCCATCCCCCCCCCAGCCCCGCTCCCCAAATGTTGTACACTAACTCGATTCCAGGAGATATTACATCAGCAGCCAAGTATTTTGACCTCCATTGGATTGTCCGGATGGAATTGTGTACCTTATTGATATCTTGCAAAACACATCTCTGGGGGATTGGCTACTGCTTGCTGCAAGAAGAAAAGGGTGGAACAGAAAGGCTGAACACACAACCAGATTACAACCACTGCCAGGGAACAGCACCATCCTCCAACTATTCTTGTTGTCTGCAGCAGCTGCACAAACACACAAAGAGGAGGCAAAGTTGAGCACTGAGATGTAAAATTCCCCAGCTGAGGTTGGGCAATCACCTATTGTCCAAGATGGAATTTCTCCAGATTTCTCACATTCAGCTCCTCTCAGCCCATAAACAAAAACTAGTCTGCACAAAAACGGAACAGTTTGTTTTTCCTGCTTTCGCAATGTCTTTTGGATCCGTTCTGAGAGCTGTGTGTAAACTGTATTCTACTGGGAAAAGAAGTTTGTCATTATACAAATGCAGACCCTTCCCCAACTCACATGCTCTCAAACATCTGCCCTTCCCCTGTTTGTGTGAATAAAAGACATAATGATGCATCATGTAAAAAAAAAAACTCATGAACTATGGATTTCATTGGCGAGGGCAATATTTATTGCCCATCACCAATTGTCCAGAGAGCAGTTAAGAATCAGTAGATCAGGAATAGACAAAGAATATTGGAGAAATTCAGCAAGTCTGGCAGCATCTGTGGAGAGAGAAACAGACTTTATGCTTTGTGCCCTGTATGACTCTTCAAAACTCCCAAAGAAATTTTCAGTCTTGCTGAGGCTAGACCAGGTAAATCTAGTTAAATCACATTTGAAGTTCTGGTCATTGCACTACATGAAGGATTTGGAGAGGGTGCAAAAGCAGTTTACCACTACATGACAACAACAAATTCTATTCTGAAAAAGGGTCACTGGACCTGAAACGTTAACTTTGATTTCTCTCCACAGATACTCCCAGATATGCTGACTTTTTCCAGCAATTTTGTTTTTATTTCTGACTTCCATCATCTGCAGTTCTTTGGGGGTTTTATTTCAACCAGGATGCTGCCTGGATGGACAAACTTGAGTTGCTCTTGCAAGAGTATCGGAGGCTGAGGGGGTGACATGAATTATGAGAGGTGTGGACGGGTTGGATAGTTGGAGTTTCTTTCCCTGGATGAAAATGTCAAATACTAGAATACATAACTTCAAAGTGAGAGGGGAAAAATTCAAAGGAGATACACAAGGGAGGTTTTTCTAACACAGAGGATGGCAGTTGTCTGAAATATGGTAGAAATAGATACAATAGCGATGTTTAAGAGGCACATAGACAGGTGCATGAACGGCCAGGGAGTAAAGGGCTACAGACCATGTTCAGGCAGGTGGTATTAGTTTAGAATGGCATCATGATTGGCACTAACATGGTGAGTGCTGTGTTGTTCTATGTTCTAGATGTCAGATTTCTTTGCTTAAAGGATATTTGTAAACCATATGGATTTTTAACAACAATTGATAGTGGTCATTTAGTCACCATTAGACTGGCTATTTCCTAAATTAAATTTCCCCATCTACCAATGGAGGATTTGAACCCCTAACATCAGAACATTAGTCTGTCTGTTGGGTTACTCGCCCAGGAATGTTACGACTATGTCAGCTCCTCAGAGTTAACTTTTTCAACCTTGTCCTTCCTGAGGAAGTGGGCCAAACATTTCCCTGCAGTGTCAGATGCTGACAGGAGAGGTTTATAAAATCATGATGGGCATGGATAGGGTGAATGGCCAAGGTCTTTTTCACAAGGTAGGGGAAGCCAAAACTAGAGGGCATAGGTTTCGGTGTATCTCCTTTGAATTTTTCCCCTCTCACTTTGAAGTTATGTATCCTAGAGAACGGATACATACTTTACTCAGAGAGTGGTAAGGGCGTGGGATGCCCTGCCTGTCAATGTAGTCAATGCAGCCACATTAGGGGGATTTAAACAATCCTTGGATGATGATGGGATAGTGTAGGAGGACGAGCTGAGAATATTTCACAGGTCGGCATATCATCGAGGGCTGAAGGGCCTGTTCTGTTCTGTATTGTTCTATGTTCTAATTAAAAGGGACCTAAAAGGCAACTTTTTCACACAGAGGGTGGAATGAGCTACCACAGGAAGTGGTGGAGGCTGGTACAATTAAAAGGCATCTAGATGGGTACATGAATGGAAATGGGCCAAATGCGACTAGACTAATTTAAGATATCTGGTTTGCTTGGATGAGTTGGACCAAAGGATTTGTTTCTGTGCTGTACATCTCTATGGCCCTATGTGAAGGCAACAAACCCATCTAAACATAGAATAGTACAGCACAGTAAAGGCCCTTCAGCCCTCGATGCTGTGTCCACCTTTTAACCTACTCTAAGATCAAACTAACCTGCATACCCCTTCATTTTACTATCATTCATGTGCCTATCCAAGAGTCACTTAAATGTTCCTAATGTATCTTCACTTCAACTCCGTCTCCCACTCTGTCAAGGATATGCAGGTCCGGGGCCTCTTCCACTGCCAAACCGTTACCACCTGATGCCTGGAGGAGGATAGCCTCATATTCTGCCTTGGGATTCTGCAACCACATGGGATAAATGTGGATTTTAACAGCTTCCTCACTTCCCCTTCCCCCACATTATCCCAGTCCACCCCAAGCCCCCAACTTGGGACCGCCCTCCAGACCTGTCCACCACTCCCCCCCCCCCGACCTACCACCTTCTACCTCACCTTCATCCACCTATCTCTTTCCCAGCTACCTTTCCCCCAACCACACCCCCTCCCATTTATCTCTCAGCCCCGGCCCACAAGCCTCATTCCTGATGAAGGGCTTATGCCCGAAATGTCGATTCTCGTGCTCCTTGGATGCTGCCTGACCTGCTTTGCTTTTTCAGCACTACACTTTTGACCCTAATGTATCTGGCTCTAATACCACTGCTGGCAATGCATTCCATGCAGTGACCACTCGCTGTGTAGAGAACCGACCTCTGACATCTCCCCAGAACCTTCCTCCAATCACCTTAAAATTACGTCCCCCTCATGATAGACATTTCCACCCTGAGAAAAAGTCTCTGACTATCCACTCTCTCAATGTCTTTCCTCATCTTGTAAACCTCTATCAAATCACCTCTCACCCTTCTGCACTCCAATGAGAAAAGCCCTAGCTCCTTCAACCCTCCTGTATAAGACATGCCCTCCTGTCCAGGCAGCATCTTGGTAAATCTCCTCTGCACCGTCTCTAAAGCTTCCACATCCTTCTTATAATGAGGTGACCAGAACTGAATACAATATTCCAAGTGTGGTCTAACCAGGACTCTATAAAGCTGCAGCATAATTTCATGGCTCTTAATCTCAATCCCCAAGCTGATGAAAGTCGACACACCATACACCTTCTTAACAACCCTGTAGATATGGACCCAATGATTCCTCTGTTCCTCCGAACTCCCAAGAATCCTGCCTTTAACCCTGTAATCTGCATTCAAATTTGACCTTCCAAAATGAATCACTTCACACTTCTCCAGGTTGAACTCCATCTGCCACTTCTCAGCCCAGCTCACAGCGCCAGAGACCCGGGTTCAATTCCCGACTCAGGCGACTGACTGTGTGGAGTTTGCACGTTCTCCCCGTGTCTGCGTGGGTTTCCTCCGGGTGCTCCGGTTTCCTCCCACAGTCACAAAGATGTGCAGGGTCAGGTGAATTGGCCACGCTAAATTGCCCATAGTGTTAGGTTAAAGGGGTAAATGTAGGGGTAGGGGTAGGGGTATGGGTGGGTTGCGCTTCGGCGGGTCAGTGTGGACTTGTTGGGCCGAAGGGCCTGTTTCCACCCTGTAAGTAATCTAATCTCTGCATCCTGTCAATGTCCCACTGCAACCTACAACAGCCCTCCACACTATCCACAACTTGTGTCATTGGCAAACTTACTAACCTACCCTTCCACTTCCTCATCCAAGAATCACAAAGAACAGAGGTTCCAGAACAGATTCCTATGGAACACCACTGGTCACTGAGCTTCAGGTTGAATACTTTCCATCTATCACCATTCTCTGTCTTCTATGAGCCAGCCAATTCTGTATCCAGACAGCCAAATTTCCCTGTATCCCATGTCTCCTTACTTCCTGAATGAGCAGGCCATTGGGAACGTGATCAAATGCGTTGCTAAAATACATGTACACAACATCCGCTGTTCTACCTTCATTAATATGTTTTGTCACATTCTCAAAGAATTCAACAAGGCTTGTGAGGCAGGACCTAACCCTCACAAAGCCGGGTTGACTATCTCTAATCAAGCTATGCTTTTCCAAATAATCATAAATTCTGCCTCTCAGAATCCTCTCGAATAATTTGCCCACCACCGACATAAGACTGACAGGTCTGTAATTCCCAGGATTATTCCTATTCCCTTTCTTGAACAAGGGAATTGCCACCCTCCAATCATATGGCACTACTTCAGTGGACAGTGAGGATGCAAGGATCATCGCCAAAGGCGCAGTAATCACTTCATTTACTTTCTGTAGTAACCTTGGGTATATCCCGTCTGGCCCAGGAGACTTATCTATCCTTATGTTTTTCAATATTTCCAGCACATCCTCCTTCTTCACATCAGCCTGTTTGAGCATATCGGCCTGATTCACATTGTCCTCTCAAACAACAAGGTCCCTCTCACTAGTGAATACCAAAGAAAAGTATTCATTAAGGACCACCCCATCTCCTCCGACTCCAGGCACAAGTTCCCTCCACTATCCCTAGTCAGCCCTACCCTCACTCTGGCCATCCTCTTGTTCCTCACATATGTGTAGAATGCCTTGGGGTTTTCCTTAATCTTACCGACCAAGGCTTATTCATGCCCCCTTCTAGCTCTTCCTAGTCCATTCTTAGTTCCTTCCTGGATTGATTGTCTTTAAACTGAAAATAGTGCAATGAATGTCCTCATATAGATTGAGATTGGGCTGGTGGTAATAACAGAGGCCACAGACCACAATTAGACAATAGACCCGAAACCGTAGAGAGAACTGTGCAGCTCATAAGCCAGAACGTGGGCCCTACCTAAACATTGGCACATTCAGGGGCATAAAGCTGCAGTGAATCGGACATGCTTGTGTAAAAACAAAGCTGAAGGTCAGATAAAGCCAACAAATGCACGTTGGACGAAAGTGCAACAAGCTGTACATCTTGGCTGGGGTCAATGACAAGTCATCGCTCACCACATTTCAGTTTGACCTGAAAGAATGCTGATCTCATCTGCCCACAGTTGAGAGAAAATTAACCACGTGTGATGTGATGCCATGCTCTGCCCCTTCTTGTCAAACTGAATGCACAATATCGACCATTTACGTGAAGAGTCAAATAAGAATTCAAACTGTCAGTGAAGGGAGATCTCCAAATGCCTGCTGGCATGCTGCTTTCAATCACAGGGACTGTTTCACTCACTGCAGGGACGCCTGGGGGATTATTTCTTCGCTGGTGATAACATTTACTCTGTCAAATGCAATTAAAATATTGAGAGCAATCCATCACTGAAGACCAAATTCTAACCACTTTCCCATTAACTTAACAGTGAGAGGAAGATGACCCAGATCCTTGCTTCCTGTGAAGGAGAGGAAGGATGCTGTGTGAGAAAAAGAAGCAAGACAACGCAATGTGCATTCAATGAAGAGGAAATGATGTGTCCCCAGCAGGAGCAGCCTGGTGTGGCAGGAAGTCGTATGATTCACTGTTATCTGTGAGCCGTTTCTGAACTGGAGCGAGGCACAAAAAAAGGATTTTCTGAAGCATCAATTTCTGGCTATCATTTTGTCCCTTGTTTCTAATGTTGATGCATTCTTTGCAATTCAAAGCAGTTGCTGTGGCCTTTATGGTTCTTGGTTCCTCGGTAGACATTTATAAAGAATATAAATGCTGTCCCTTGAGACCTTGCTGCAGATTGAGCCAAACTCCTCTTCATCCCTGAACTAATCCTAGGATTCAGCCAACTTCACCAAACCTAAGCAGTGAAATACTCTAATACGGATAGCTAAAATACTGCTCGAATCTGACAGCAGGAATAAATGTTTGTGATCCGCCTGGAATTAATGAAGAATGCATTGCCATCACTAAGACACAATGCACAGTGATTGATACTTTTACTGCCCTTTGAGTAACTATAGTTCCACTGTTTGATCGATACGCCTGGAAATGTTCCAATGACTCAAGTGCTAGCTTGCCAATTGCTGGGGCAATTAATAATGATTGATGGCTTCACTGGCCAACTTGAGAAAGTCTTCATCTTTGTGCACAATGATCTCCCAAAGCCCATTTGTGAAATGCAACAACTAAACAAATCATGCCCTTTCCACATTCACCTTGTCAAACCCATTCAGGATCTGACATACAAAGGTTAACAAGGAATGTGACACAGTTTATATGACCGTGCAGTAAATCCATGTGGATACAAACTCAAATACTCTGAATAAGCATTGGTGGCATGGTGACTCAGTGGTTAGCCCTGCTACCTCATAGTGCCAGGGACCTGGGATCGATGCCAGCCTCAGGTAACTGTCTGAGTGGAGTTTGCACACTCTCCCCTTGTCTGTAAGGTTTGCTCCAGTTTCCTCCCATAATCCAAAGATATGCAGGCCAGGTGAATTGGCCAAGCTAAAGTGCTCAGGGATGTGTAGGTTAGGTGCATTAGCTCGGGGAAATGTACAGTAAAAGGATAGAAGAATGGATCTGGGTTGTCTGCTCTTCAGAGGATCAGTATGGATTTGTTGGGCCAAATGGCCTGTTTCCACAGTGTAGGGATTCTGTGATGATGTTCAGTTTTGAAGATGTCTATTTCATAGATGTAAAATACAATGTACATAGAGAAATACAGAAAACAACAGCAGATGGAGGCCATTCAGCCCTTCACACCTACTGTGTCATTCAACATGATTGTGGCTGATCATCCAACTCAATGCGCTATTTCCTTCATTTGCTCCATTCCCTTTGACCTCTTTATCCCCAAGAACTATATCTGACTCATTTTTGAAACAATTTAATATTTGGTCCCAACCACTTTGCATGACAATATATTCCACAGGCTCACCAATCTCCGGATGAAGAGTTTTGTCCTCATCTACATCCTAAATATCCTACTCCATGTCCTTCGATTGTGACCCCTTCTTCTGGACTCCCCTGCCATCTGCAACATCTTTTCTGAATTGACTCTGTCTCATCTTATTAGAATTTTACAGGTTTCTATGTGATTCCCCTTCACTCTTCTGAAATCTAGATTAGAGTGGTGCTGGAAAAGCACAGCAGTCAGGCAGCATCCGAGGAGCAGGAAAATCGACGTTTCGGCTCTATTCATGATGAAGGGCTTTTGCCCGAAACGTCGATTTCCCTGCTCCTCGGATGCTGCCTGACCTGCTGTGCATTTCTAGCACCACTCTAATCTAGACTCTGATTTCCAGCATCTGCAGCCCTTGTTTTTACCTAGTTGATTTTCACTCTTCTGAAGTCCAGTGAATATAGTCCTAACCTATTGAGTCTCTCTTCATTCATTAGTGCTGCTGGTTTGGTAAATGTATGTTGCATTCCTCTATAGCTTGAACACCTTTTTCTGACATGGGGACCAAGTTGGCACACAATAGTCCAGGTGTGGTCTCACAAAGGTCTTGTACAATTTCAGCATGACATCCCTGCTCCTGTACTCCAACCTTCTCACAATGAAGGCCAACATACCCTTTGCCTTCCTCACTATCTGCTGCACCTGTGTGCTTACTTTCAACAACTGCTGTACAAGGTCACACATTGCACTGCATTTCCCCTTTTCCCAATCTATTGCCATTCAAACAATAAACTACCTTCTTGTTTTTGTGGCCATGTTGGGTAACCTCACATTTATCAACATTATACTTCAACTGTGATGCATTTGCACTCAACTTGCCCAAAACACACTGAAGCACCTCTGCATCCTTCTCAAAGCTCATCATCCTACCTAGCTTTAACCCCATGTGCTTTAATTTTTTGTGCCAATCCCTAATGTGGGACCTTGTTGAAAGCCTTCTGAAAGTCAAAACAAACCATACCCACTGCTTCTACAAGCTATGCAACAAGCTGACATATAACAAGCAGGATACATTGTTTACATACAATTTATACAGCAGAATTATACAGTTAGGCTGAGTGGGACTGGACCATTGTGGAAAATTACAAGGGGCATGGATAGGGTGGATAGGAAAAAAAACTCCCCTGAATAGAGGGGTCAATAACTGTGGAAGATAGATTTACAGTAAAGGCTTAAAGGGAATTTAGGGGAGAATGTTTTCACCCAGAACATGTTACCCCTTCACCTTTACCCAACTTCCTTTTCTTCTTGACTGTCATAAACCTCTCAATATTCAAGACCCATCCCTTACCATCCTGCAGTCATGTCTCTGCAAAAGGTATTAGCTTCAGATTGTGTTTATTTACTTCAATTGGGCTGTCAATTTGTTTACTTTCTCATGAATGCTTAACATATGCAGATATCTTCAGTTGTTTTTGGTTATCTTTGACTGTTGGCGTGTTCCTAGTTTTTATTTTCTCTGTCTCTTCCTAACATTCTCTGATTCTCATTTTCCAAGTTTCTATTTTTTTCCTTGCCTTTCTCTCTTACTCTTTGACACATCACATCTTTTCAGACTGGGGAGAAACCGAAAGAAATTTGGATGCGGTAAATCAGATACAAAAACAGAAATTGCTGGAAAGGCTCAGCAGGTCGGGCAGCATCAGTGGAGAGAAATCACTTGACCCAAAACATTAACTCTGGTCTCTCTCTTCACGGATGCTGCCAGACCTACTGAGCCTTGCCAACAACTTCTGTTTTCACATGGAGGTCCTAACTTCCAGTACTGAGTTTCAAACTCTCTCTACTCCCCTAGTTGTACGGTTTGCAAAAACACAGGTTTCAGCACAGTTCAGATGTAAACCATCCCAATGGTACAGCCTGAATTTTTCCCAGTACTGGTGCCAATAGCCTTTAACTTGAACTCACTTCGCCCAAAATAGTCTTTGTGCCATGCCATGAATAGTCTCTTCATTTTTTTATATTGAGTATGCCAATGTTCACCTGGCTCAGGTAATAATCCAGAAATTTAACCTTAGAGGCTCTGCTTTTTGATTTAGTATCCAACTTTTTAGACTCTTTATACAGAACCTCCTTGTTTTTTCTATTTAGGTCATTCATACCTACATGAACCATGACCACTGAATCTCCTCTTCCCATTGCAAGTTCTTTTTTCTTTTCCTGGGTAGATATCCCACATTCTAGGCCAGCAACACAGCCATCTGGGCTCTTGCTCTTTGCTACAGAGAATGGTGTCAAACCCCCTCGCTATTCTATCCTCTAACTGTACTGCAGCATTCTGGTTGCTGCCCCCACTTGAATGGCTTCTTGTGCCTCAGTGTCATGGTTAGTAATACATATTATGTGCCAATCAGGCTGAGAGAATGTCAAACCTACTGGACAATTGCAGAGGCCTACACTCTGTCCTCTGGGTTCCCTTACCTGCCTCAATGACAGTCAGTCCCTCCTGTTCCTGATTTGCTGACTAAATCAGAAGACCCGGTGGCACAGTGGTTACCACAGCGCCAGAGACGCGGGTTCAATTCCCACCTCAGGCAACTGTCTGTGTGGAGATTGCACATTCTCCCAGTGTCTGTGTGGGTTTCCTCTGGGGGCTTCGGTTTCCTCCGACAGTCCAAAAATGTGCAGGTTAGGTGAATTGGCCATGCTAAATTGCCCATAGTGTTAGGTGAAGGGGTAAATGTAGAGGAATGGGTCTGGGTGGGTTGCTCTTCAGAGGGGTGGTGTGGACTTGTTGGGCCAAAGGGCCTGTTTGCACACTGTAAGTAATCTAATCTAAAACCACACCCTAAGTGTCTTTTGGTTTTGTATATTTAGATAATACAAAGGAAATTAAGTGCACCTAAGATACTTCTCGACATGAGTCTTGCCTCACCCCTTGTTAACATGGTGTCCTTTGAGACAGTCTGAAGAAATTAATATTCAAAATAGCAAAATATATAAAATGAATCATTCAGATTTCACATACAGAGCGCTAGATTTTGAATGTTTTTAAATATGATCGGAATATATGAAAATCCATGAAGAAATCCACATAACCATAAACTGAAAACTCACTTCAGTAACGTCCATGACCTTAATCGCTGCCAACTGCCCAGTCTTGACATGACGCCCCTGTAAGAAAGACAGCAAACTGTGAGCTGATGGGAAGAAGTCTTGTGAATTTCGCTGATATATTGAATGATACAGGTGTTCACATAGTCTCTCAATTTAAAAAAAATGTTGAACTACTGGCATCATGCTCATTAATCAATTACTCTGAAAAGTACAATTCTCCATTAAATATCTTATGATTCAATATCCTATCTGTTGTAATAACATCATTAAAAAGGACAATGTTGCATTGCAGATTCCTACAATACTGAAAAGGTGGCTTAGAGACATTTTACGTTGCGACAAAAAGGGAGTAGAAGGGAATGGATTATTTCTACTACTTGATGCTCACAGGCATAATGTGATCTTCAATTATATGTACTGATGACTCCCAATACCTTGCATACAATGACACAATATTCTCAGAAGGTCCACAGATGATTTTCTCACGCTGCCTTGAATTGAAACCCTTAAATGGGAAATTATTGCCCAATTAAGAGTCTCACCCACCACTGCCAGCATTAACCTGGCAGTAAGCAGAAGGTTCATAATGTACGTAGCACAAGAAATAAATGGGGTTTCCTCAGAGCTGCTTCAGAGCAAGCACACAGATAGTGTGCTTGCTAATACAAAATATGCATTCATTTAATGATATTATTAAGCTAATAGTTATGTTATTAGTAGATGTAATATCATGCAGCAACGTCTTGGTCAGTTTCCAATCTGGACAGTACATGTAGCAGTAGAAGCTTCCATTAAAGATCTGTGCTCAAACTCTATGTCTGTCATTATCTTCATTTGTTTTAGTCCAGAAAGAGATAATGCCTGATTGAGAATATCAGGTGCCGGATATCAGGAAGTGGTGATGTTGAGGGAGCACTGGGGCCTACTGAGAGCTACCTGCTTTCCTAATGCTGACATATCTCTCACGTGGCTACCATTATTCATCTCCCGAGGCCCTCCTTGACCAGAGGACTCACAGTACCCACAGTAGCCACTGCTAAAAATGCTAACATCTGATTGGCAGGTCAGCCCTCAGGGCCTTGATGATTAGGAAGGATCTGTCAAGTGGCACGGAGTGTGTGCCTGAAAACAACAGACACAGGGACCTTCCCAGCTCTCAGGTTAGTGGGCAAGAGCCCTGTTTCCACAAGGTTACACCCATGTTTTGTATAACACAATTTCCTGGAGGACTCGCCCTGCTTTTATCAGGAGACTCATGGTGGAATCTTGTTGAGGCTTTGAGGGTCTCGACCTGCTCAGCCCATGAGGGATCTGCCCACCCTCTTCCAGGGAGGTCTCATTAAACTGCATGCCAATCAGGGATTGGTTAAGGCGACCTCTCATATCAAAGCCCCAGGGGCAGAATGCTCACCCTGCGAGAGCGACAGGTTGGTTCGAGCTGACAGCTCTCAAACTCAGGGGTGCCATCTGTGGCTGTTCATGGAAGGGCACTCCCACAGTCCCAGGATAACAGAGGACCCAGGACAAGGTTAAGCATTTTTTGAAGACGGGGATGAGGTCATGGTAGGGGATGAAGGAGGGGGTTTTGGTATGATTCTAGGGTTGGGACTTCCTGAGAGGGGAGGAGGGCAAGAATGTCGGAAACAGCGACAGAAGTTGACTTTCATTGCCCTCCACCCACAACACCCCATGACCACATCGCAAATGTATCATGTGATTCTGTGAAGTCCTGCCCAAAACCTCACATCCCACTCAATCCAGGTCATTAGCCCTCACAGTGGTGTCAACGTCATTTATTGGATTAGACACATGAAACAACTGTTTCGCAGATATGACATGGACTCATTACACCCAGCCCAAACTCCATCCCTTTCCTAGTTGTTCAGTCAGGCTGAAACAGACAGTGCACAGTTTCAAAACTCTATTTTACCTATAACTGAGTTTCCAGCCTCTTATTGTATTTATTTTCAAATCTCCTTAATCTACCTCACCTTGTTCATTCCACAGCCTCCTTGTTGCTGAAATCCTGATTAGTTTTATTCATGCTGCTCTTGTTGGCTCTCCATTTAACCCTTCACGACAGATATGCCAGACAATATACCTTTGCATTATCATGGAAAATGAGGAACATGCCATGGGAACCCACACCTGGTGTTTTATCATCATTAACGTAACTTCAGCAGCATTTCTAATCACAGCTAGAACCTTCACCACTTCCCTTCACCAGAGCTGACTGCTCCCTCACAGCTCTGCCATGCTTCATTCTCACACGGTGAAATGAAGAAGCTGACACCAACCTTAATCTCAGTAGGCATTTGCTAAAACTGCCTTTTTGTGGAACTGAAGAAACCAATGTGCCAGAAGCAGGAATGTCGAGTTAAGTTCATGATTGTCAGACACCCGGATTACTCTGCCTTTTGAGCTGTCATCGGGCAAGGAAAGTCCCATCCCATGCGAGAAACTCAAGACTGTTTATGGGAGCGAGCCCAAAACATTATCAAGAGCTAAAATAGCAGAGAACATGATGATACAGAAACAAAATATGAACTGGATTAAGCCATGCAGCCCGCTTGGAGCCATTCAATAATATCAAAGCTGAAGAATCACGGCCTGAACTCCACTTTCCTGTCTGCCTAATGATATTGGTTGCCCTTGGTTGCCTTCTCAATTAAAAATCTGTCTAACTTATCCTCAAATATAATTAATGCTGCAGCTTCTACATAATTTCAAATGCTAATAATCTGTAAAACCACAAGAAATAAGAACAGGAGTTTTGGCCCCTCAAGCCTACTCTACCATTCAATATGATCATAGCTGATCCAAGGTCGCTTATATCCACTTTCCTGCCCCTTTTCCTGTACTCCTCATTCCCTGACTGATCAAGAACCCATTTCGGCTCAAATATACGCAAGGACTCTGACCCCACAGTTTTCTGTGGCAAGGAGTTCCCAAGGCGTACAACCCATTGAGAGAGGAAATTCCTCCTCTTCTCAGTCTTAAATTGGTGTCCCTTTATTCTGAGACTATGCCTCTGATCCTAGACTCCCTCTTGATGGGAAGAATACTTTGATCGAAGAAACCATAAGACCATAAGACATAAGAGTAGGCCATTCAGCCCATTGAGTTTATTTCACCATTTAGTGAGATCATGGTCTCAGCTCCATTTTCCTATATTATTCTCACAACATTGAATTAATTTAATGGTTAAAAATCTATTTATCTCAAACCTTAAATACACTTAATGACCCAGTCTCTATAGCTGTCTCTGGTAAGGAATTCCACAAAGTGTGAACCTGGAGAGAAGAAATTGCTACCAGTGTGTCTTAAATGGATGAGCCTTTCTGAGATTCTGAGATTTTGATCTCTGGTCCTAGATTCTACCACAATGGAAAAGCTCATTTCCATATTTAGCCTAAGAATCTTGCACATTTGAATACAATCTCTTACAAACCTGGGGACCAATTCAGACTGCCACATGACCTTTGAAACTGGGAGGACAATCTTATCAGTTAAATCCCTTCTGTATCAGTTTTCTACCTTGCAGTGTGGTCTCTTTAAATGAGAACTCAATCAACTCCAAGCTTTCTATATTCTCTTTTCAGTTATTTCCTCCTTATATCTTAAGAGAGAGAGGGGTCCCAAGATGCTTATTTGTTTATTCATGGGATGTGGGCTGGGCCAGCATTTACTGTCCATCCTTATTGCTCTGTGGGCAGTTAAGAGTTATTCACATGGTTGCAGATTTGGTGTTAGGCCAGCCCAGGTAAGGCCAGCAGATTTCGCTCCCTTTCACTAAGGACATTAGTAAGCCAAATTGTTTTTTACAATTGACAGCAATCACGATTAAGTTAGCTTTAGATAGAAATCAAATTTCACCATTTGCAGTAGTGGGTTTCAAACCCCAGAACATGAACAATGAATTACCACCGACACCACCTTGCAGTCATACCTGACTGCCTCGGCACATCTCTATATTCCTGCATCTCCGCCAGGCTGTTGTAATTCTGCATCTGCTTGAAGTCACCGACAGTGGCAAATGCAGATATGAAGAAGGAAAACCGTGCTCTCATGAATCTTTCCAGAGTTGAAACAGGTAGACATACATGCATTGTGAATATACCTTTATTACTGTGCCAGCATGAAAATTAATCTTCCTGCAGAGTTGAGATTTGGAGATTAAGACCATAAGACATAGGAGTGGAAGTAAGGCCATTCGGCCCATCGAGTCCACTCCGCCATTCAATCATAGCTGATGGGCATTTCAACTCCACTTACCCGCATTCTCCCCGTAGCCCTTAATTCCTTGTGACATCAAGAATTTGTCAATCTAAGGGCACAGCTTCGAAGCTGCTAGAGGAAGAGCAGTGAACACACCGCCCCTGGGTGATTGAGGGGCTTTAAGAGATCTTCACCAATGTCATAATTGGCAATTGTCTGGCAAGAGCTGCAACTCAAGCAGGACTTAAGGCCATCACTTAAAAGTACTAATTTCACACTGTTTTATAGAGCTAACTGCTTGGAATTTTACAAACAGAATTTGATTTCCTTGTTCTCTATCAACGAAAGAAAATTACTTCTATTTTTTCATTATTTGTTTAGAACATAAGAAATAGGACCCCTCGAGCCTGCTCCACCATTCAATAAGATCATAGCTAATCTTTCCATTTACTCAGCTCCACTTACCCACCTGCTAACTATAATTCCTTTACTGTTCAAAAATCTATTTTTGCCTTAACAACATTCACTGGTCAGGGAATTCCACAGATTCACAATCCTTTGGATGAAGAAGTTCCTCTTCAACTCAGTCCTCAATCTGCTCTCTTTTATTTTGAGGCTGTGCTCCTTAGTTCTAGACTCACCCACCAGTGGAAACAACCTCCCTGCTTCTATCTTATCTATTCCCTTCAGAATTTTATCTTTTCCTACAGGAACCACTCCCAGTCTACTCCGATTTTCCTCATAAGGCAACTCTCTCGACTCTGGAATCAGCCAAGTGAACCTCCTCTGCACCCCTTAAGTAAGGAGGCTAAAACTATACACAGCTCCCCAGGTGTGGCCTCACTAGCACTCTATAAATGTAGCAACATAACCTCCCTATTTTTCAACTCCAACACTCAAGCAAATGAATGAAATAATTCCATTTGCATTCTTAATTACCTGCAGCACCCGCAAACCAATTTTTTGTGATTCATGCCCAGGCTAGGTCATCATTTATTACCCATCCTTAATTAAGAGTCAACCATATTGCTGTGGATCTGAAGTCACATTTAGACCGGGTGAGGATGGCAAGATTTCTATCTCTAAAGAACATTAGTGAACCAGATGGGCTTTTATAAGAATGGCCAGTGGTTACATGGTTGCCAGTAAGCCAGATTTATAGTCTAGAAATTTGTTGAATTTAAAAAAACTTAAACATCCATCATCCCCAAAACATGGACTTGGATTTTTGCATTGGTGACTCATTGACATTACCAGTTTGCCAACACCTCCCATTCATTTTAGAAGGTGAAATGAAGATATAAGGCAGTATTTGACATTATGCTTCACACTATCTGTAAATAAGGTAAACCTGTTAGGATCTAACTGCAGTTTTGCCATTATTCAAAGATGTTTATTCCTAAAATTTTCACCCTTTCTCCCAAAACAAGAGTGAAGCACATTTCAATTGGCACAAGTACATTGATAAATATGATGCATCCACATTGAAATATTACTGTGTATCTCTAAGGAATCTCAATTTATTCAGGCCAACCGACAGCATGAAGCTCGATATCTAAAATTGGGGAGAAGGGTTAATTTTTGGAAATCTATTGGAAATCTCAGATTACTTTCCTGTTGTTAACCTTCTCAAGGGATGATAGGGATGGGTGATCGACACAGCCTTGATCAACAATGTCTACACCGTGTGAATGAGCGAAAATAAAGTATCCATATTAGATTACTTACAGTGTGGAAACAGGCCCTTAGGCCCAACAAGTCCACACCGACCCGCCGAAGCGCAACCCACCCATACCCCTACATTTACCCCTTACCTAACACTATGGGCAATTTAGCATGGCCAATTCACCTGACCCTGCACATCTTTGGACTGTGGGAGGAAACCGGAGCACCTGGAGGAAACCTACGCAGACACGGGGAGAATGTGCAAACTCCACACAGTCAGTCACCTGAGGCGGGAATTGAACCGGGTCTCTGGCACTGTGAGGCAGCAGTGCTAACCACTGTGCCACCGTGCCACCCACCATTGTGCCATTGCTGAATTTAAAAATGGATTCAGGATATTATATCCAATTCTGGGCAGAACACTTTAAGAAGACACTTAAAGACACTCATCTGGAGAATGTACCTGGAATGTGAGCTTTAGTTATTGAAGAATGGGACCTTTGCTCTGCACAGCCTTTTCAAAACCTCCAGACCAATAAAGCCAAAATTGGAAACAGGCCCTTTGGCCCAACAAATCCACACCGACCTCCCAAAGAGCAATCCACCCAGACCCATTGGCCCACCCTACATTTACCCCTGACTAATGTACCTAACACTATGGGTAATTTAGCATGGCCAATTCATCTATAAGCTGCATATCATTGGATTGTGGGAGGAAACCAGAGCATCCGGAAGAAACCCATGCAGACACGGGGAGAATGAGCAAACTCTACACAGACAGTCGCCCAAGGCAGGAACCAAACCCGGGACCCTGGTGCTGTGAGGCAGCAGTGCTAACCACTGAGCCACCCATGCCGCCCATTGGGCAACCCAAGTAAATCTGATATAGATTGAGTTTTGAGCTCAGATATCCCATAGCAGAAGATTACATTTAAGGGATCATTGTATAATTATAACAGTTCAATTCCTTTGGTGGAATCCAGCTGGAAAGGTCTGAGCTGAAGTTGCCCACCTTAGGCTCTTTCCTGGACAGCATTGATTTTGCTTTGGCAGACTGCTTACTGCATTAGCAGATTGCTGGTACAGTTTCCCAGGAGGCATCCAAAGATGAAGACGCTTATAGTTCTGCTCAGTGCAGTTGCTTTTAAATAATTAGGCTCCTCAATGATTGGTAAGTTAGCTTGGGAAGACGACATTGCAATTTGACTGCCTGTGCCACCACTCGATTTGGAAAATTCCTGAAGTTTCCCTGCTCTGTCAAGGACAGAGTCTGAAGATGTCTAAGAAGAAAAAGTGATGCCTTGATTCTCCAACAGGGACCTGAGAATGTAGCTGGTCCAAAGACCTTTGCCCACAAAGTCGAGATGCAAGTCTTGCCTCTCACTGTTGAAAGATAGTATTAACTGATGAAGTATGAATACAACGGCAGGGGAGCAAATATCTTAAACAAAAACAGAAATTACTGGCAAAACTCAGCACATATTGGAGCTCTTGTGGGAAAAAAGTAGAATAAATGTTTCAAGTCCAGTGGCTGTTCAGAGTGATTGTCTTATCATGGTGACTTAAACAACTGTTTTTCCAATGGCGGATATTGTTCTTCCCTGCTGAACAAAAATGCCATTTTCAAGACAAATTTCTGGTCAAGTACACGCTATCAAAAAAAGAGTAGAAATGTAAAGAAAAACACAAAATCAAAGATGCATTTTTAACGAGATTTAACCTGCAGGACAGTCCACGTTGGATATATGGAAGAACACTGTTTCTGGTTTTAGACTCGAACTTGCACATTGCACCAGTAAGGTGTCCTTTTCTTTTGTTTGGCTTGCACATATTTAATCGGACCATTATGTGTCTGTAATCCAAACTTTGTGCTCACCAATTTGGACTGAGCAGTCTCTAAGTGATAAATGATTAAATAAGGAGTTATCCCTCCAGTCCTTTCAGGTGCCTCCCAGGTGATCATGCCATCTTAAGGCTGCACGTGCAGATAATCTCAATTCCTGATTTGGACCTTGAACAAGAAGATTGCATATCATTCTCATGGTGCTCCACCCTCCCATTCTGCACTTGGCTTCTGTGAGTTAATGTGTTGAAGACATTGCAGATGTCCCATGATTCCCACTAAATTTCCACTGCTTATAAAAATGCCTGTGAACTGCTTCATTAAAAGCTTCAGTAAGCTTCCTGAAGCTGCCAGGTGAGTGCACAGAAGCAGGTTCCAGGATAATCAGGAGGAGGTGAGAACATGCCAGCATTTCTGGCCGGCATCACGTATTATCTAATTTTCCCGGTTCCTTCCCACCAACACTGCCTCATCACCTTCAAAGCCGCTTTCAAGGACTTCATACATTCCCACCTGTTGACTCTGGGCAAATACATTGCAGTAAAACAGAGGGTGAAAAAAACGTTTCATGTGTATCATATGTGACAGCTGCTGACCACATGTTCCAATTGTAGTATAAATGCTTCATGTGAATCTGTCAATAAGATCATCAGGTGAAGTGATGTAAAATCACAGGAAACTGGGTAATGCTTCTCTCTTGAAACTTATGGGAAGACCAGTCATAGAGATGTACATCATGGAAACAGACCCTTTGGTCGAACTCATCCATGCTGACCAGATATCCTAAATTAATCTAGTCCCATTTGCCAACATCCCTCTAAACCCTTCCTATTCATGTACCCATCCACCACTGTACAATGTAATTGGATTAGATTACCAACAGTGTGAAAACAGGCTCTTCGGCCCAACAAATCCACACCGACCCTCCGAAGAGTAACCCACCCAGACCCATTTCTCTCCAAATGATGCACTTAACAATATGGGCAATTTAGCATGACTAATTCACCTGACCTGCACACCTTTGGACTGTGGGAGGAAAGCCACACAGTCACAGGGAGAATGTGCAAGCTCCACCCACAGTCACCCAAGCCTGGAGTTGAACCCGGGTCCCTGGTACTGTGAGGCAGCAGTGCTAACCACTAAGCCACCATGCTGCCCCAAAATTGTTGGAGAAACTCAGCAGGTCTGACAGCATCAGTGGAGAGAACGGAGAGTAATTGTACTCGCCTCCACCATTTCTTCTGGTACTTAATTGCAAACACGCACCACCCTCTCTCTGAAACATTTGCTCCTTAGATCCCTTTAAATGTTTCCCCTTTCACCTTAAACCTGTGCCTTCTAGTTTTGAACTCACTAGTCCTGCACAGTGTTAACATTTGCCAAATTGAACAGAAGGTCTGTTTTGTCAACCAATGTGGTTTCTGGCCAAGACAACACAGCCAGGAAATATGGTCTGTGTGTTTCCTATGTGTTAGCCCTTGTAACACACATCATGAAGACTAGGTTCTTATTGAGACAGATGTTTTTAAATTTGTTAACAACATTAATTACCCATACTATAAGACCTCGGATTTCCACAATGTCTGGATTTAGTGCTTACTGACTGCAGTGAGAAAATTTAAGCATTGTCCTTGACATTCAGTGGTGGTACTACCAATAAGTCTCCCTCTATCAACATCCATTGACCAAAAACTGTACTGAACCAGCCATGGAAAAACTGTGGTGACAAGACCAGGTCTGAGGGTTAGGAATATTCAATAAGTAACTCAATTCCTAATGCCTAAAATGCCACCTTCTATAAAGCACAATTCAGCAGGGTGATGGAATATGCTCCACTTAGAGTCATAGAGATATACAGCATGGAAACAGACCCTTCGGTTCAACCCGTCCATGCCAACCAGATATCCCAACCCAATCTAGTCCCACCTGCCAGCACCCGGCCCATATCCCTCCAAACCCTTCCTATTCATATACCCATCCAAATGCTCTTAAATGTTGCAATTGTGCCAGCCTCCACCACATCCTCTGGCAGCTCATTTCATACACTCACCACCCTCTGCATAAAAAGGTTGCCCCTTAGGTCCCTTCTGTATCTTTCCCCTCAAACCCTAAATCTATGCCCTCTAGTTCTGGACTCCATGACCCCAGGGAAAAGACTTTGCCTATTTACCCTATCCATGCCCCTGATAATTTTGTAAACCTCTATAAGGTCACCCCTCAGCCTCTGACGCTCCAGGGAAAACAGCCCCAGCCTGTTCAGCCTCTCCCTGGAGCTCAAATCCTCCAACCCTGGCAACATCCTTGTAAATCTTTTCTGAACCCTTTCAAGTTTCAAAACATCTTTCCGATAGGAAGGAGACCAGAATTGCACACAATATTCCAACAGTGGC
>NC_057724.1:69210266-69232643 GCF_004010195.1 Chiloscyllium plagiosum
TTGCTAACCAGTCTCCCATGGGGAACCCTGATGAACGCCTTACTGATCACATCTACCATTTTGCCCTCATCAATCCTCTTTGTTACTTCCTCAAAAAACTCAATCAAGTTTGTCAGACATGATTTCCCACACACAAAACCATGTTGACTATCCCTAATCAGTCCTTCCCTTTCCAAATACATGTACATCCTGTCCCTCAGGATTCCCTCCAACAACTTGCCCACCACCGACGTCAGGCTCACTGGTCTATAGTTCCATGGCTTGTCCTTATCACCCTTTTAAACAATGCCATAGAGATGTACAGCACGGAAACAGACCCTTCGGTCCAACTTGTCCATGCTGACCAGATATTCCAACCCAATCTAGTCCCACTTAGGAGCACCCAGCTCATATCCCTCCAAACCCTTCCTATTCATATACCCTTCCAAATGCCTTTTAAATGCTGCAATTGTACCAACCTCCACCACTTCCTCTGGCAGCTCATTCCATACACGCACCACCATCTGTGTGAAAATGTTGCCCCTTAGGTCTTTTTTATATCTTTCCCCTCTCACCCTAAGCCTATGCCCTCTTGTTCTGGACTCCCCCTCCCCAGGGAAAAGACTTTGTCACTTTATCCTATCCATGCCCTTCATGATTTTATAAATTGCCTGGTTAAGTTAATTTCGAACAACACGCAATGAGCTCAACACCATGTCGGACAAAGCAACTCACTGATATGGCACTCCAGTCATGACCTTCACTATTCAGTCTGACCAACAACAATATTCTGGTAGAAGAGCGTACCATCCATAAGATATTTGGAGATGTCGGTGTTGGACTGGGGTGTACAAAGTTAAAAATCACACAACACCAGGTTACAGTCCAACAGGTTTAATTGGAAGCACGAGCTTTCAGAGCGCAGCTCCTTCATCAGGTGGTAGCACTGCAGCAACATACCAAGCTCTTTTGACAGCACTTTTCAAGACATGCACTGGAATCACCACAACCTTCATATTCCCCTCCAAGCCATAGACCAGTCTGACTGGGTCACTGTCCCTTCCATATCACCGGGTCAATACCCTGGAAGTCAGTTCCAAACAGCACTGTGGGTGTACCTACACCTCAAGGACTGCAGCTGTTCAAGAAGGCAACTCATATTCTCCAGGGCAATCAGGGATGGATAATATAGAATAGAATCATAGAATCCCTACACAGTGGAAATAGGCCATTCAGCCCAACAGGTCTACATTGACCCTCCGAAGAGTAACCCACCCAGACCCATTCCCCTACTCTATTATTCTACATTTCTAATGAAATATGCAACTAAACTACACATCCCTGAACACCATGCGCAATTCACTGAACTTCCACATCTTTGCTCTGTGGGAAGAACCCAGAGCACAACCATGCAGACATGGGGAGAACGTGCAAATTCCACACAGGCAGTTGCCCGAGGTTGGAATCAAACCTGGCTCCTTGGCGCTGTGAGACAGCAGTGCTAACCACTTAGCCACCGTGCTGCTCATATATACTGGCCTAGCCAGCAAACAAAGAAATGGTCAGTTCTAGCAACATAATTCAAATGATTACCAAAGCCTTTTGTCTTTTCCAATTAAGAATTAACTTTCTTAGAATCCCAGATATGTCTCCCCACTGTCCCCTTCTTGAGACATTCACCAGGCTACTCATTACTAAATCTCTTAATTCAGCCAGAAGGACAGCTATTAAGCCTTCTTAACAAATTCTGACTAGGTTCTTGCTGGAAAGTGAACTATAATGAGATGGTCCTGGTTTCATTGCTCTATCCTCCCACCTTTTGACTCTAGTGTCACAGATTATGCAAAATATGAAGTAAACCTGTTGCAGAAAGTTAGGGCTCGTATTTTAGAACATAAAGTTGACTTAATGTGATGACTTATGTTCCTGCTACTTAACTTTGAAAGCCCAGACAGGAAACAATTGAAATTGGGATTCTCACTCCTACAGGTAGTAGGTAATTGTTGATTTTGTTTTCTTTTATACTTTTCCTCTTATTTTTCTGTTGTATCACTGTTTTCTTTGCTCTGTCCTCAGTCAGTCTTTTTTTCCCTCCCTTTATTTTTCTTTTCATCTCTAACTTGACTTTAAGTTGTCCCATTTCCTTCTTTGTCATTTGTTTTGTTATTTTAAGTTTAATTTTTGCTGCTTATGGAGGTAAGTGTTGGTCCAGTCAGTGATGCCAACATCCCATGAATGAATTGAAAAGAAACCTATTGTGCTTACACAAAATAAAACCCAAAATGGATGCTGGAGATCTGAAATGAAAACAGAGAAGTTCTGGAAATGCTCAACAGGTTTGGCAGCATCTGTGCACAATAAAATAGCTGAAATTTCTTGGTTGGTAACCTTCCATTGAAAAAATCCAGTTTATTGCTCTTGTCATTTACAGATACCCCATTGCCCTGGATATCCCATTATCAGTTCACACTTCCAACTATTCAGAGAAGGAGTTTAATTGCATTCGAAAGATAAGGAACTCGCTACGAGATGTCTCATTCCACCAAACACTGAGGCCATACTTCACTCCAGAAGATGCAATTGATCTGTGAGACTGCCTTAGAGCAACCGACAGGAGGCCAATAAAACGCAACCAAATTCAAATCCCAACATTCCATTGAAGAGCTGCCAACACTTTGACAGCAAAATTCAGACTTTTTTTTAATAAATACTATTGTCAAGGGAATCTAGTTTTGGAGGTTATAACTTGCAGCCTTCCAAAAGTGAAAATTGCTAGGCTTCTGTCGAATGTATGGCAATGCTCTTATTCTTCCATGTTCACTGCTCCAGTGATAACTTTGCAAACCAGAGGACCCTTCTTAGCAAGTCCTTGGGTTCTCTTTTTCTCTAATTGGATGCATATAGATTTGGATATTTATTATATTTCAACCATGCCACAATGTTATTTATATTAAACAACTGCTCTGCATTTGAGCTGTATTTTCTCTTCAGAAGCATTATCCTGTATGACACCCTACTCTAGGGTGGCAACAGTCAAAGGGGAGGCAATGACCTAGTGGCATTAACAATGGACTGTTAATCCAACGATCCAAGTAATGCTCTGGAGCCAGGTTTGAATCCCGCCAGGGCAGATAGTAGAATTTGAATTCAATAAAACTCTGGTATTAAGAATCTAATGATGACCATGGCTACATTCTCAATTGCCTTTTAGGGTGAGAAATTGCCATCCTTACCTAGTCTGGCCTACATGTGTCTCCAGACCAACATCAATGTAATTGATTCTGAACTGCCTGATGGACAATAAATGGCAGCCGAGCCAGCGAAGCCTTCATCATGTGAATGAAGAATAAAATAAAAACTAATTTCTATAAGAGGTCTGGGTTTGAATAGGATTAATGCAACATCTTATTCAGAAACAACAGGGAAGCCAGGTTGAACTTAACACTCAGATTGTGAGATTGGGCAAGTTGTGAAATGTATAAAAATATAAGCCTTACTCACCAAATTCTGAATTTATAGGAGACAAGGTGAAGGGGGAAACCTATCTATATCAAGGAAATAGCTTGATCATTTAAACATTAAAACAAGGCTGCTGACCTCAAACCTCCTCCCGGTCTGTCAAGTTCATAAGTTTACTTTCTTCCATGTTCAGTACTGAACTACTGCTCCTTACATTCCAGGAACTTCATCAGACAGCCCACCATTCCATCCATTAATCAAACCACATTCCTACAACATTCAGACCACACCTATTCCCATGATCAGACCACCCCAACCCTGATCTGCAATCCATCCCTTATACACCAGCATCCTGTCTTCTGTTCATAGGGTTAAAACACTCAACCGTTGATTGGCAATCCATTTCCTTTCCACCTCTGCTACAAAACATCCTGGAATCCAAGACTTGCCTGTTAATCAGACTGACTCTGGATGGGCAATCTGCTGTGGTTAAACAAAACAACATACACAGTGATGTTAAAATTGTGGGTCACCCAGAATTCCTGGCGAAAACCCTATCCTATTATGTGCTCGCAAAACGTGGCTTAACCAACATCATGGCTATCTTTTCAAGAAAAGGAGACAGGTTGACAACAGTTCCTCCAACCCAACAAGTGTTTCCTTTTCATTTCAGCATCCTGCAGTGGAGGTTTGTCCTCATATGTCCTTACACCTGCAGTGACCATCTCTGATAGTTCAGTCATACAATTAGTTATGTCAACACAAAACATGTTTTGGTTTTGTATGAATGCAAACTATGCAGTCCAAGGACATGGTAAGGTTTGAACTGCAGTATAACTTGGGTCTGACTGTTCGCTCTGTCCTGTACTGCGTTTATTAACCCTCCAGGACTGTCTATTCCTGTCATTAAAGACAAACGTGCAGGATTCTGCTATAAAAGTGACAAATCATAGCTTCAGTAAGAAGAACTGTGATATTTAATTGGATTGGAAGGATGCTTGTTGGACTGGAGGCCTGTCACTAGTGGAGTGCCTCAGGGGTTGGTGCTGGGCCCATTGCCATTTGTTACCTATATCAATGATTTGGATGAGAATGATCAGTAAGTTTTCAGATCATGCTAAAATAGGTGGTATTGTGGACAGTGAGGAAGGTTATCAGAAATTGCAGCAGGACCATGATCAACTGGGGAAGTGGGTCGAGAAATGGCAAATGAAGTTTAATATAAATAAATGTGAGGTCTTGCATTTTGGAAAGTCAAATCAGGGTGAGGTTTTATGGTGAATAGTAGGGCCTTAAGGAATGTAGTGGAACAGAGGGACCTTTCAGTTCAGGTACACTGTTCTTTTAAAGTTGAGTCACAGGTAGATAGGGCAGTGAAGGCGGCTTTTGGTACACTGGCCTTCATCAGTCAGGACACTGAGTATAGAAGTTGGGAACTTTTGTTGCAGTTGTACAGAAAATTAGTGAGGCCACATGTGGAGTATTGTGTTCAGTTTTGGTCACCTTGCTATAGGAGGGATGTTATTAAACTGTAAAGAGTGCAAAAGAAATTTACCAAGATGTTTCAGGACTCAATAGTTTGAGCTATTGGGAGAGGTTGGACAAGCCATGACATTTTTCTTTAGAGCGTAGGAGACTGACCAGGGACTTATAAGTGTATTAGATCATGAGAGGCATGGGTAGGGTGAATGCTTTCAGACATTTTCCCAGGGTTGGTGAATTGAGGACTAGAGGGCATCAGTTTAAGGTTAGAGGGGAAAGAATAAAAGGGAATCTGAGGGGCACCTTTTTACTCAAAGGATGGTACGCGTATGGAATGAGCTGCCAGTGCAAGTGGTTGAGATGGGTACATTAACAAAAGTTAAAAAGCGTTTTGACAAATACATGGACAGGAAAGGCTTGGAAGGAAATGGGCTGAGTGCAGGGAAATGTTTGTTATCTATATCAATGATTTGGATGAGAATGTACAAGACATGATTAGTAAGTTTGCAGATGACACTAAAATGGTATCATGGTTAGTGGGGAAGGTTATCAGAAATTGCAGCAGGACCTTGATTAGCTGGGGAAGTGGGTCGAGAAATGGCAAATGAAGTTTACAACAGATAAGTGTGAGGTCTTGCATTTTGGAAAGTCAAATCAAGGAAGGAGTTTCATAGAACATAGAACATAGAAAAGTACAGCACAGAACAGGCCCTTTGGGCCACGATGTTGTGCTGAGGATTAATCCTAATGTAAAATATAATAACTTAACCTACACACCCCTCAACTCACTGCTATCCATGCGCCTGTCCAGCAATCGCTTAAATATCCCTAATGACTCTGCTTCCACCACCTCAGCTGGCAACGCATTCCATGCATTCACAACTCTCTGCGTAAAGAATCTACCTCTGCGTCCCCTCTATACCTTTCTCCTAATATCTTAAAACTATGACCCCTCATGCCAGTCAATTCTGCCCTGGGGAAAAGTCTCTAGCTATTGACTCTATCTATTCCTCCCATTATCTTCTCTACCTCGATCAGGTCACTTCTCTTCTTCCTTCTCTCCAGAGAGAAAAGTCTGAGCTTAGTCAACCTTTCTTCATAAGGCAAGCCTTCTAGTCCAGGCAGCATCCTGGTAAACCTTCTTTGTACCCTCTCCAAAGCCTCTGTATCTTTCCTATAGTAGGGCGACCAGAACTGGACACAATATTCCAAATTGTCTCACCAAGGAGTTGTAGAGCTGTAGCAAAACCTCACGGCTCTTAAGCTCGATTCCCCTGTTAATGAAAGCCAAAATAACATATGCTTTCTTAACAACCCAATCCACTAGGGTGGCAACTTTGAGGGATCTATGTATTTGAACACCAAGATCCCTCTGTTCCCCATACTGCCAAGAATCCTGTGTTTAATCCTATATTCAGCATTCGAGTTCAACCTTCCAAAATGCATCACTTCGCATTTATCCAGATTGAACTCCATTTGCCATTTCTCAGCCCAGCTCTGCAACCTGTCTATGTTGCACTGTAGCCTGCAATAGCCCTCGATACTATCAACGGCACCTCCAACCTTTGTATCATCTGCAAATTTACTAACCCACCCCTCAACTTCCTCATCCAAGTCATTTATAAAAACTACAAAGAGCAGAGGCCCAAGAACAGAGCCCTACAGGACCCCACTCAACACTGACCTCCAGGTAGAATATTTTCCATCTACAACCACTCTCTGCCTTCTGTCAGCCAAACAATTCTGAATTTATGGTGAATGGTAGGGCTGTAAGCAGTATAGTGGAACAGAGGAATGGACATGCAAGGTTTGTGAAGGTTTGTAGCTCAGGTTGCGGTTGAGGGTGTAGGTTTGCTCGCTGAGCTGTAGGTTTGATATCCAGACGTTTCATTACCTGGCTAGGTAACATCATCAGTGGGCGACCTCCAAGTGAAGCGAAGCTGTTGTCTCCTGCTTTCTATTTATATCTTTCTCCTGGATGGGGTTCCTGGGGTTCGTGGTGATGTCATTTCCTGTTTGTTTTCTAAGGGGTTGATAGATGGCATGTAGATCTATGTGTTTGTTTATGGCGTTGTGGTTGGAGTGCCAGGCCTCTAGGAATTCTCTGGCATGTCTTTGATTAGCCTATCCCAGGATAGATGTGTTGTCCCAGTCGAAATAGTGGCTTTTTTCATCCATGTGTAGGGCTACGAGGGAGTGAGGGTCATGTCTTTTTGTGTCTAGCTGGTGTTTGTGTATCCTGGTGGCTAACTTTCTTCCTGTTTGTCCTACATAGTGTTTGTGGCAGTCCTTGCATGGAATTTTGTAGATGACGTTGGTTTTGTCCATGGGAGGTTCCGGGGCCTTTAAGTTTGTTAGCTTTTGTTTGAGAGTGTTGGTGGATTTGTGTGCTACTAGGATTCCGAGGGGTCTTAGTAGTCTGGCTGTCATTTCTGAAACTTCTTTGATGTATGGTAAGGTGGTTAGGGTTTCTGGCTGTGTTTGGTCTGCTTGTCGTGGTTTGTTCTTGAGGAATCTGCAGACTGTATTTTTTGAGTATCCGTTCTTCTTGAATACGTTATATAGGTGGTTCTCCTCTGTTTTGCATAGTTCATCTGTGCTGCAGTATGTGGTGGCTCATTGGAATAGTGTTCTGATACAGCTTCGTTTATGTGTGTTGGGATGGTTGCTGGTGTAGTTGAGTATTTGGTCAGTGTCGGTTTTCTGTATACGCAGGTTTGTAGTTCTCCGTTGTCCTTGCTTTCGACTGTGACGTCCAGGAATGCGAGTTTGTTGTCGGTTTCTTCCTCCTTGGTGAACTTTATGCCTGTGAGGTTGTTGTTGATGATGTTGAATGTCTCTTTTATCTTGTTTTGGTTTGTGATGACAAATGTGTCATCTACGTAGCGGACCCAGGTTTTTGGTTTGATGGTTGGTAGGGCTGTTTGTTCTAGCCTTTGCATTACTGCCTCTGCTATGAATCCTGATAGTGGAGATCCCATGGGTGTGCCGTTGGTTTGTTTGTAGACTATGTTGTTGAAAGTGAAGTGGGTGGTGAGGCACAGGTCCACGAGCTTCATGATGTTTTCGTTGGTAATGTGATTGATGGTGGTGGTGTGGGACAGGCTAAGCAAAGGCATGCCAGATAATTCCTAGAGGCCTGGCACTCCAACCACAACGCCATAAACAAACACATAGATTTAGATGCCATCTATCAACCCCTCAGAAAACAAACAGGAAATGACATCACCACAAACTCCAGGAACCCCATCCAGGAGAAAGATATAAATAGGAAGCAGAAGACAACAGCTTCGCTTCACTTGGAGGTCGCCCACTGATGATATTACCTCGCCAGGTAATGAAACGTCTGGATATCAAACCTACAGCTCAGCGAGCAAACCTACACCCTAAAGGGATGGACATTTTGGTTGGTATGGAGCAGTTTGGGCCAAAGGGCCTGTCTCCATGCTATAGTTCTCCATGACTCTATAAGTATTTGTATCACTGCATGAAACCCAATTAGAGATACTTCAGGAGCAACTGCTGTTCCTTCTTCAGTTTCACCTTCTTGTTAAAATACTTCAGTGTATATACACACACCTTATCCTGATTACTCCTTCAAATGTAAGAACAGAAGACACAGGAGTAAATCCTCAATTCCACTTTGCTGCCTTACCTCTCAACCACTTGATTCCCTTAATGATTAATCTCAGAATTAAATATATTTCACAACACAGCCTCCAGGAGCCCTCTGTAGTAAAGAATTCTCCAGATTCACTGGCCTCAGAGAAAAAAAGATCTTCATCATCACAATCTTAATTTGGTGAGCGCTTACTCTGAGTTGTGCCCTGTGTCCAATTGTAATGAGGAGATTCTGATTATCATGTGGTGCTTGACTATTTATTATACCAGCTCTTTTTCTAATAGTCTTTTGAGATAAATTAAAGAAACATCATTTATTGGATTTCATTTTAGGCTTTCAATACCTCTCATCTGAAAAGATTAACAAGTGGTGCTGGAATCTGACTGAACAGCAAAACATTTTTCAATTTGCTTTGGAACTCACACAAAGTAGTTGCCAGCTTTAACGAGTACTTGGAAAAGTATGGGTGAATCTTAAAAGTCAGAAGTGAGGACGTTTGTCAACAATTGCATAATATTTGGCACGTTTCGAGTTATGGATACTTAAGCAGTCCTTGTACATGTGCAATCAGTACTGAATAAGATTAGAAATGGGCTGAAAATTGTGGCAAGTAATATTCACATCATGGAAATGTCAGCTAATGGCCACCTCCAACACAGAATCTAAACTCCCTGATTATCAACACCCTTCTAGTTACCATTGACTAGAAACTGAACTGGGCCAGCTGTATAAGAATGGCAGAGTGGGCTTGCAGGGATGAATGGCTTACTCTTATAGTCAAGGTTTTTGTGATTCCAGATCCATGTCTGGTGATGTTCAACAGCAGGATACGTGCTCCAATATCAGTGTCTTCCTTCAGGCCACCATTTTCAGCTTTAAGGCACTGGTTATGGTTCATCATCCATGTTGATTAAGCCACATAACTCCTCAATAAATCTCTCTGCTCCAAGTTGTGCCCCACAAGTGGATATCAGGAGCTCAGACAAAATGCTGAAGGACCTCCTCAAAGCCTTCCTGAAAAAGATGCAACATCTCCCTCTACTTGTGGGTATTACTTGTTCAAACTGGAGAAGAAACATCTGTGAAGGGTCCAACTTTGCCAGGCATGTCTGACAGGCCCAGTTGGAGGTCTAGTGCAAACAGCAGGAAGGGCATCTTCAAAACCATGTGGCTCATAAGACACCACCTGGTGCAGAGTGTTTGGATCCAGCATTTAGCCAGCTCAGGACCCACACATCCTGAGTGGAAGAAAGTCATCCTCGATCCTGAAGAACTTCCTAAATTGACAGATCTGAGCTGAGTGTCCTACGATAGGAAACACAATACTAATTGGCTCACACTAAGGTCACCTGAATAGCAAAAACCAGAATCTATTTTCATGATGTCAGAGAGTCATACAGCACAGAAACAGACCCTTTGGTCCAACTGGTGCATGCTGACCATGTTCCCAAACTAAACTAGTCCCACTTGCCTGCATTTGGTCCATATCCCTCTAAACCTCTCCTGTTCATGTACCTATCCAAACGTCTTTTAAATGTTGTAATTGTGCCAGTTTCCATTACTTCTGTTACCAGTTCATTCCACATCCGAACCATCTCCTGCGTGAAAAAGTTGCCCCTCGGGTCCCTTTTAAATCTTTCTCCTCTCTCCTTAAAAAAATGTGCCTCCTAGTTTTGAAACCCTCTGGACAAAAGACCTTTGCTTTATCTATGCCCCTCATGATTTATAAACTTTGGTAAGGTCACCCCTCAACCTCCTATGTTTCAGTGAAAAACAGTGTCAACCTATCCAGACTATCCTTACAACTAAATATTGCTCAATCCCCTCCTCCTCTTTTAAATTCACACCATGGAATCTTTCACATTTGACTGAAAACACAGACGGGTTCTCAGTTCACAAACACATGCAGGAGACAGCGTTTCTGACAATAAAGCATTCCCTCAGTGCTGCACTGTGGTATCACTGGGACTTGACCAAAAAACGTCAGCTTTTATTGAACAGAGGGCTTGCAATGAAGTAAGGCTAACTGGGCAACACAAAGGAAAAGTGAGTCGGTCTTCTTAGAAGTACACACTGAATGTTTAATGTGTAATTCTACTTGCTGTGGATGGACTGCTGTCTTTCTGTGGTTGGTAATATATTGAGGGATGAGAACAATGTCCCTTTGAAAGCATTCTGTGAAGGAAGACCAACCACATATGACTGAATACCCATACTGTGTGTCTGCAGTGTCTTTCTGACAATATCTTGTAGTAAATGGACATTGCACGAGATGCTGGATTGCAGACACGAAGTATCAGAAGAGGCCAACACCGGGAAACATTTAGGAGAAGGAATGTACAAGAACAAAGTAAAAAGCATTAGCACTGAGAGTATAAATAGCCGTGAACTGGTATCACTTGCAGTCTAATATGGGGTGGAAGTGCGTTCTTAAGCTGTAAATTTGACTCCAAACTGGAGGCTTCTATAACTTGAGTTGGAGTCATGGCAGCTTGAAAACAAGGTGGCAGCTACAAAAGAGTAAAATGTTGAATCTTGTACACCAGTGCCTCCATCTGTATCTTCAGATCTGATTGCAGATTACTGGTTTCCCTAGTCCAAACTACTGACTCTCACTGAATGGAATGCACTGTGTAGTGTCTCTTGTTTATTTTCAAAGAAATACTACAGATGAGTTCTAAACATGGCAACATTGATTACTTTATTACACACAATTTTTCACATTCTCAGTTATTTCAGATGAGCAGATAGGTGTTGTTAAAATAATCCCTGACACTAAATATTTTTAAAAAGCGCATAGATGCTAACTGGATACAAAGAGAAACAGTCTTCCTTTTATTACTTGATCTAAAGTTCTTTACACATTCCCAGATGTTCCTTGAAACTTCTATCCATGTGGTTCTACTCATTCTTAAACCTGCCTGTCTATTTTATACATATTTATTATTTTGCTGCTTCAATGATAAAGGTGTTTATGACGAAGTAACGTTTGCACTCCAAAACAGTAATCCAATTAGTCCACTTTGACCAGCAGGGATAAAAAGCATATTTATGTTATGATCCTCACTGATGGTAATAACAAACAAGTTCGAGTGATACCTGGCTTAACAAACAGTAAGTTTTATTTTTGCAATTTGGTTACTTTGATGGTCAGTCACTGATCATGCTCACACAAGGCTGCTGATGCAATTTCAGCAAATGAATAAATGTTTATTACACAAAGAAACCAAGACGACAATTTGGAAAGATCTTATCATAAATAGGAAAAATGCAAAAGAACCAACCTGTTTTTCAAGCAATGTATTTTACAGATATGTGGCCCCAGTGAATTATCACATCCACCTTCACAATTTAATTTCACAAAATTCCTACAGTGCAAAATAGGCCATATTGACCCTCCAAAGAACATCCCACCCTGACTCACCCCTCAAATCTATCGCTGTAACCTTCATTTCCCATGGCTAATCAACATAGCCTGACATCCACGGACACTATGGGCAATTTAGCATGGCCAATCCACCTCACCTGCACATCCCTGGACACTATGGGTAATTTAACATGGCCAATCCACCTCACCTGCACCTCCCTGGACACTATGGGTAATTTATCATGGCCAATCCACCTAACCTTCACATCCCTGGATGCTACAGGTAATTTAGCATGGCCAATCCACCTAACCTTCACATCCCTGGATGCTACAGGTAATGTAGCATGGCCAATCCACCTAACCTGCACATCCGTGGACACTATGGGTAATTTAGCATGACCAATTCATTTGGCCTGCACATCCCTATAAACTATGGGTAATGTATTATGGCTAAACCACCCAATCTGCTCATCCCCTGACACTATGAGTAATTAAGCATGAACAATTCACCTGGCCTGAACATGCTCCCTGGACACTATGGGTAGTTTAGCATGGCCAATCCACCAAATCTGCACATCCCTGGACACTATGGATAATTTAGATTGGTTAATCCACCTAATTTGCATATCCCAGAGATTATGGGTAATTTAGCATGGCCAATCCACCTTGCTGGCTCATCCTCGGATGCTATAGGTAATTTAAATTGGCCAATCCACCTAAGCTACACATCTCTGGACACTATGGGTATTCCTGATGAAGGGCTTTTGCCCGAAACATCGATTTTACTGCTCCTCGGATACTGCCTGAACTGCTGTGTTCTTCCAGCACCACTAATCCAGACTATGGGTAATCTAGCATGGCCAATCCACCCTAACCTGCACATTCCCGGACACTATGGGTAACTTAGCTTGGCTAATCCACCTAACTTGCACATCCCTGGACACTATAGGTAGTTTAGCATGGCCAATCCACCTGACCTGCACATCCCTGGACACTATGGATAATTTAGCATGGCCAATCCACCAAATCTGCACATCCCTGGACACAATGGATAATTTAGATTGGTCAATCCACCTAACTTGCACATCCCGGAGACTATGGGTAATTTAGCATGGCCAATCCACCTTGCCGGCTCATCCTCGGACACTATAGATAATTTAAATTGGCCAATCCACCTAAGTTACACATCTCTGGACACTATGGGTATTCCTGATGAAGGGCTTTTGCGCGAAATGTCGATTTTACTGCTCATCGGATGCTGCCTGAACTGCTGTGCTCTTCCAGCACCACTAATCCAGACTATGAGTAATTTAGCATGGCCAATCCGCCTGGCCTGCACATCCCCGGACACTATAGGTAATTTACGAGGTAAAAACAATGACTGCAGATGCTGGAAACCAGATTCTGGATCAGTGGTGCTGGAAGAGCACAGCAATTCAGGCAGCATCCGAGGACAGGCAAAATCGACGTTTCGGGCAAAAGCCCTCCTGATGAAGGGCTTTTGCCTGAAACGTCGATTTTGCCTGTCCTCGGATGCTGCCTGAATTGCTGTGCTCTTCCAGCACCACTGATCCAGAACTATAGGTAATTTAGCATGGCCAATCCACCTAATTTGCATATTTTTGCTCTGTGGGCCCAAAGGAAATTGGAGCACCTGGAGGAAACCCACAAAAACACAGAGAATGTACACACAGTTACTCGCCGAAGCTGGAATCGAACCTGGCTCCCTGGTGCAGTGAGCCACCGTGCAGCCCATAATTTCTTAACTGACTGATAAATTGGCAAGCTTTTCCTTTTGACAGCTTTCTGTAAATTCACCCCACGTGATTATAGCTGTATCTGTCTGAGACACATGGATCCCACAGGCCTTTTCTCTATCTTTGACAATTCTGAGGTTGCTAATCTGCTGATGCGGATATTCTCTTCTGAACTGAACCTGCTTCTGGCTTCTTTTTCTGTAGAATGCAAAAATTCAACTTAGTAATCAATTGGGCAATTATCTCACCAGGTACTTATCTACTCATTTGCATTATCTGGTTTTCTGCTTCCCAGACCCTGCAGCCTCTGGGACTCAACATCAAGTTCAATAACTTTAGAGACCAACGCATCCTTCAATTATTTTACCCACCGCACACCATGCCCTGTTATGACAAGTGCTTTCATCCACCTTCAGGTCTATTTTCACATTACATGGCTTATTTTCAGCACAGACAACCTATTCTCTGCTTCGCTTAGTTCTCATTGTCACTTAACTTCTGTCCTGGTCTGCCATCCATCAAACACACACACACGTGCGCGCACACACACACGCATGTGCACACACACACAAACACAAATTGCTGGAAAACGTCAGCAGGTCTGGCAGCATTTGAGGAGAGAAATCAGAGTTAACAGTTCAAATCCAACGACCCTCCCTCAGAACACTGCCATTCATAATACCCTCATTTACCTTCCCCTTACATTTTTCTCTCTCTGAGCTCCATCTCCATCTATCCACTTACCCCTCCCTTTCCCCACCTCTTGCAACCTTGTCTTCAGCATAATCTAATTTCTCCGAGCTACTATCAGTTCTGATGAAGCGTCATCACACTTGAAACATTAACTTTACTTTCTTCCCACAGTTTCTGTAAGACCTGCTGAGTTTCAATAGCAGTTTCTGTTTTTGCTTTTGAGCTTATCTTGCCATTTAGTCTAATTAACATGGATTTCCTAACTGCAAAGATTACATATCTCTTTTTAGAATACAGAGTAGATAAAATGGAAATCTGGGGATTGCTGTTTTGCATAGGATACACCAAGTGTTTTCTTTTCTCACAGCTCAAAGATCAATTGTGAAACTGGGTGGTGTTCACTTCTCAGTTACACAAATATAACTCTTAGAAAAGCTGGATTTGATCCTTTTGTAAGAAAATATGCCTTTCAATCAAAAGGTTGCCCAGCAATCTCTTTCAATTTTAAACTTGCAGTTTACTCCATATGTGAGACAAAGAGCGTTGAGCACAGATCTCCAAAATATCTGCAAGTGAAGACAGGGCTCTCTCTTTCTCATCCTTGGAGAGTGATGTAAGAAAATGCAACAGACTTTCAAAATTAAAAACTTCTAACTCACACAATGGTCTAGGTCCAACTGGCTGGCTACCAACTTGAGAATCCTTCATTATATTGAATGGCGGTGCAGGCTTGAAGGGCTGAATGGCCTACTCCTGCACCTATTGTCTATTGTCTATTGTCTATTCACTGGTCAACAAAGTGATAACGTAGCCGAAAAACCAATCTGTGAGAAAATCAATCTCATTCTCCTCTTAAAATTTGGACACTTGATCCACGACCTTGTGCCTTTTTGCCTATGTTTTATCCTCAAGATAATTCTGCACTGGTGTCTGGTTTGTCAGTCCTATTTTTGAATGAACATGTGCACTTAAGTGTTTAATCGGGATATAGTTTAAATTTGTACTGTAGTAGATAATAATCTATTTTGTCGCTCATTAAAGGATACAGTTGCTGACAATAAATAATTTCTTTTTGTTCGATGGAAACTGATGTGAGTTTATTTTAGTGCTAGACAGCAGACAACGTCAGGCAAATTTACCATCGTGGTGACTTAATACATTTGTGACAGGTCTTGGATTAATGGGCTTGGTTACCAGTGCACTGCTCCCATCAGGGTCATAACATGACCTATTGCTAAAAAAAAAGTTTCCGACACTAAAAAATAAAAACAAGTCTCTTTCACAGAAACAAAAGCAAAAACCTATTTACCTCTACTTTGGAACCCAAGTTGCCAAATAAGGATAGAGCCCAAACAGACAAAAGAACAGCTGGATAGACAAAGAAGTCGATAAAATCAAACTGGGAGCTGAATAGCTGTTGATGGAGGCCGTTAGCGACTGACAAAAGATAGTGTGTAATGGCAGACTCTGTGTTAACAAGGCTTGTTGTGTGTGGCAGGGAGCTGAGACATGACAGAGTTTAGGCCCTAAAATGATTGAACTCGATATTGAGTCCAGAGGGCTGCAGGGTCCCCAAGCGGAAAATGAAATGCTGTTCTTCCAGATTGTGCTGAGCTTCACTGGAGCACTGCAGCAAGTCTGAGACAGAGATGTTGGCCAGGGAACAGCGTGGCATGTTAAAGTGAAAGGCACCTGGAAGCTCACAATATTTTCTGCTGACAGAACGTGGATGTTCTGCAAAGAGGTCCCCCTGTCTACTCTTCATTCCCCAATATAGAGGAGACCACATTGCAGGAGACTAGTTTGTGATATGGGCAATAACTGCTGGCCCAGCAAGGAACACCCACACCCCATGAGTGGATGAAGGAAAGAAGCACACCTCCTGATTACACTCCTGAATAGCCTAGCTCAATTTTTACTTAAAACAGCTTGACCTAAAATAATTTATAGGGCTCTTAATTATTTGTGAGCCATTGGAAAACCTGTGTTTTCTGCTTCTCATATTAAAGTGGGACATAACAATGTCTATTTCTCTTTGTCAATTTATTTTGTCAACTTGTTTTTTTTACTATAAAAGACTTGTGTTTATTTAACGGCTTCTTCTTTCTCACTTTCCTGTTTTTCCCGAGATGAAATTATGAGGACAATTGCATAAATGTGCATTCACCCGAGTTGAGAAGATTAAAAATTGACTTTACTGAGAAATTTAAAATAATTAAGGGATTTGATAGTTGGGGCAAGTCTAATAAAGGGCATAATGGCCACATTAGAGCTAGATCATTCAGAAGTATAATCAGGCAATACTTTTCTTCGTTTTATTTATTCATTGATGTGAGAGTCGCTGGCAATACTGACATTTGGTGCCAACACCTAACTTCCCTTGAGAAGTTATTAGTTAGTTCTGAACTGATGTTGTCCATGTGGTGCATACATACACTGCTTGGAGGAACAGAGTTCCAGGACTTTGTCCAAGTGAAGGATTGGTGATATATTGCATTTTTAAGTCAGAATGGTAGAGAAAGTAAGGATTGCAGATGCTGGAGATCAGAGTAGAGTGTGTGGCGCTAGAAAAGCACAGCAGGTCAGGCAGCATCCGAGGAGCAGGAGAATTGACATTTTGGGCAGAAGCCCTTCATCAGGCCTTTCCTGATGAAGGGCTTATGCCCGATTCTCCTGCTTCTCTGATGCTGCCTGACCTGTTGCGTCTTTCCAGCCCCACACCCTCAAATCAGAATGGTGTGTGGCTTAAGTAGAGACTTGCAGATCATGATGCTTCCAAACTCCTATTGCACTTGGCCATGAGGGTGGTAATGGTCATGAATTTGGAAGGTACTGTTGATGACAGCTTGGTGTGTTTTTTTTCCACACATAGGACAGTGAAAATCTTAAACTTACTATCCTACAGGCTATAATTATAAAACTGAGATTGGCAGATTTCTGTTAGGTATGGTTCTCAAGTTGCATAGGATCAAGATAAGTTCATGAAGTTCTGGTACCAATCTGCCAAAGTCTAATAGACTCAAGAGCTGAAATGCCTTCTTTGCTGTCTATTTCTCTTTTCTGAATTACTTTGTTCTTTCTAACACTTATTATTTCTCATCTTTCTTCCCATTACGTACTTGTCCCACTTTATTTCTCAAACTCAGTTTTTTTACTACTTTAAATTCAATCCTTCAGTCAGTCTAATCTACTCTACTCTAATGAATCCTCAGATCTCCTCCACAATGTTGGTGTTCATTCCTTGTCTCCTCACTCTGTTGAAATTTTGTTAACTTTTAGTTTGCCAATAGACAAAGATTCAGAAATTTTCTGTTTCTCCCACATTCCAGCAACAGCCGATGTCTTATGTCAATGCAAGGTTTGTGAAGGTTTGTAGCTCAGCTTGAGGTTTAGGGTGTAGGTTTGCTCGCTGAGCTATAGGTTTGATATCCAGACATTTCATTACCTGGCTAGGTAACATCATCAGTGGCAACCTCCAAGTGAAGCGAAGCTGTTGTCTCCTGCTTCCTATTTATATGTTTGTCCTGGATGGGGTTCCTGGGGATTGTGGTGATGTCATTTCCTGTTCATTTTCTTATGTCAATACTTATATCATTGTGTTTTCGTTGACATATGGAAACTACAGTTGTTATTGCCTACAACATGCATGCAAACATTAAGAACCATGTAAGGTGAGACTGGAGGTCAGAACGGATTGAAAAGTAGGCAGATACTTTTCTATGAAAAGACTGCCATTGGTGAACATGTTTCAACTTTAACCTTACATTACCAAATATTGTGAATTCAATTTTAGATCAAAACATATTGGCATTTGAACATACAAGCCTCAAATTTGTTAATCTCATCCAGTAACCCATAAACTAATGTCCCCAATGTGTTTGTTAGTTTTCAACTAACCATCAAAGTAAATTGCAGAGTTGGGAATCCGGGCAGTGGCTCAGTGGTTTGCACTGCTGCCTGACAGCGCCAGGGAACCGGGTTTGATTCCAGCCTCAGGCGACTGTCTGTGTGGGTTTCCTATGGGTGCTCTGGTTTCCTTCCACAATCCAAAGATGACAGGTGGAGAAAGTGAGGACTGCAGATGCTGGAGATCAGAGCCAAGAGTGTGGTGCTGGAAAAGGTCAGACAGCCATGGTGTTCAGGGATGTGTAGGTTAGGTGCATTGGTCAGGGGTAAATGCAGAGGAATTGAGTAGGGGAATAGAGTTGGGTGGTTACTCTTTGGAGGGTCAGTTTGGTCTGGGCCAAATGGCCTGTTTCCACTCGTAGGGATTCTATGCATTATCTACTTTGCATTTGAACTCAGCTGAACCTCAGCTTGACAAATAGATGATTTGAACCGATTCCAAATGTAACAATTAACAAATGGACAGGATCCTAAAGGTCACTTGTGTTGTCACTATTGCTGGGGGAAAAAGAAGTAGTCTTATTCCAATTGTTTGCAGCTCATATTTGCCATTTTCCTGCTTAGGAAAACAAAATAAATGGAGAACGTGTCTCAAAATAGTTTGAGGAAAAGAAGGAAATCCAAATGTGATTAAAATATGTCTGGCAACTGTTAGCCCATTGCAGACGCTTTCCTCTTGTACCTTCCTTGCATCATAATCTTTAGACTCTGAGCAAAATCTGAAGTATTAAAACTTATTATTATGTTGAAACGGCTCTGAAACAGAAAAGCAGCAAGGAAATGTCCCATTCATTTGAATACAATTTAGTAGCAAACCAGGAAACCTGTGATTTCCTTTCATAACAAACTTTGTTGACCCCGTATTCAGGACACATTTGTACAATGAATGAGAAAAAGGAAGACATGCATTTCTGTAGCACTTTTGAGGACATCCCAAATTAATTTACTGCCAACTAAGCACTTGTGGAAGCATAATCACTTTTAAAATGTAGGAAATGCATCAGTCCATTTGCACACAACACGATCCCACAAACAGCCTTGTGATAGCAGCTCAATTATCTGTTTTGCTTATAATGCCAAGTACTGCTGATGCTGGAGATCAGAGGAAAAACAGAAGGCTCTGGAGAAACTCAGCAGGTCAGGCAGCATTTGTGGATAAAGAGTTAATGTTTCAAGTCCAATACAATTCTTCTTCTGAGTTTGTTTCCAGTGATTTAGTTGAAGGATAAATGTTAGCCATGACACCATGGGTATCACTCCTGTTTTCCTTTAAATAATGTTGTGGAATCTTTAACATCATCTGAGAAGGCTTTTGTGAAAGGTCCCTTCTGAAAGACACCATCTCTGACAGTGTAGCACCCGTTAAGTAGTGGGTCTTACACTAGACAGTCAGCTGAGTGCATACACTCAAGCTCTTAGAGTGAGACATCAGACTCTGAGACAAGAGAGATAAGGACTGATTTGTGCCTGACATGAGAGACTTACTTGAAGAAACCAAACTCAACTGGTAACTGCAGCGGTATACCAATAGTTTGATAAGCATATTTATCTCAAATGCTAAGACATGCAATGCTGTGGGGAAAGTGCTGGAAAGTGCTGGGACTAGAATAGGTAGATGGACCAAAGGGTTGCTTTCTGTGCTGTGGATCCTCATGACTGACTATAACACATTACAACATTGTTGCCTTAACCAATTAACTTTCTGGACATCAGTTCTGAAAAATACTAATCAGACAGAATGTTGTGAATAACCCTGAAATTTATATATTCATGGTTTACCACTGAATAGTTCTGTTACTGTCTGAACTGTTTCTTGTTCTAATTCAAACATATGTAATATGTTAAGTTCTGAAGCATATAATATTTTAATTTTAGTTCTCTTTCTCTTATGGCCATGATCCTCCAAATCAGAGTATCCATATGCCATTTTACTTATCTCTGTCCACTGTATGAATGTGGCAGATCAGATTGGAGGGAAATCAATTATCAAAGCTACGAGGCTGGTGTCTTATTGGCTCAGAAGCTTCCTCCAATTGGCACAGCAAAATATTGGCATTTTGTATCAAAACAGCCAAGATGAACAGAGGGACAAGTTTTCAGCCAAGGACACCAGAGAATTGCAGAAGCATACGTCATGTGGCTTAATCGCCTGAACCAGCCCACCATGAGGCACTTTGTCATATGCTTTAGTAAAGTCCATGTAGACAACATTCACTGCCCCACCTTCATCCAATATCTTTGTCATTTCCTTGAAAACCTCAATCAGGTTTGTGAGACACAGCCTCCCCCGCATAAAGTCTGAAGCAATCCTGACCTACAACATTTTGCCCATTACCGAACTGTGCATTTACCCATCGATCCAGCCACAGGTGAGTACAGGTTCCAACATACAGATCAGTTTAATAGACATCACCATTATCTACCAAAAATAAATGGAGGAAGTCAGGAAGTGGCATTAAAGTGAATGTAATCCTTGAACAAAGTAGATGTGCAAATCTCTTGTAAACAAGATGTGAGAGAAAACAATTGCAGAGTTTGTTACGTCTGGAAAGCCTGAGGCAGACCGACTGACTTCGTGTTCCTTACAATAGAAAGCTCAGAGACAGAGGCTTGTTTACTTCCAGGAATTTTCAGCTTTCCTATGCAATGTGATGTTGCATTGTGCCTCTAATTGTTGAGCTTAGATGAACTTTGGCCCCTAGTATACCATGGATATTCATCATTCAACACCTTGACTTTGAAAAACAAAGAACTATTACTTATTTTGTTCCTCTCAACATGATCCAAAAATGTTTTTTTCGGGCCAATGAAGTGCATTTGAAGGCACAGTCATTATCGCAAGTTCAGAAAGCTGTTTTCATGCATAGCAAGAGCCCACAAAACAACACTGTACATGGTAAGTGCCAAGAGCACTTACATTGTACATTTACCTTTCATGTGGAAAGTTATTAAATTTTGGAAATCCAAGGATAGTACTTCTACCATTTCCCTTTTATCTACAGTTATATCGTCAAGTAACTGATGACTTTGCCAAATAAAATTTGCCCTTTAGTAAAATCATGTTGATTTGTTATAATCATTCCATACATTTCTATGTGCACAGTTAAGACTTCCTCAATATACGAATGAGTTTCAGCACTTTCTTGATGTCAGGCATGGAGTTACCTGTGTTCTCTCTCCCTCCTTTCTTGAATAACACTGTCACAGTTGCTCACTTCAAAGCTGCTGGGATCGTTTCAAACTCTATGGAATTTTGGAAATTCATAGCCAGCATATTCACTATCTCAGCAGCTAACTCGCATAGGTTAAAGGCCATCAAATCCTAAGGATTTGCCAAATTTTAGCTCCTTGAGTTTCTCCAGTTATTTTTCTCAGAATTATCTAATTTTCTTCACTATTATTAGCGCCTCGACTTCAGGAATGCTGTGTGTGTTTTCTCCCCCTGTGAAAGCACTTGTAAGATATTTGTTCAATGTTTTTGTAACTTCCTCCTTTCCCATAAAAGTTGCTGTCTCGTTGAGGCCTCTTCTGGAGTACTGTGTACTGTTCTGGTTGCCCTGCTATAGGCAGGGTATTATTAAATTGGAGAGGCTTCAGAAAATATTTTCTAGGATGTTGCCAGGAGTGAAGTATTTGAATTATAAAGAATAGGTTGGATAGTCTGGAACTTTTTTCTACTGGAGTGCAGAAGATTGAGGTGTAACCTTATGGAGGTTTATAAAATCACAGCAGTTCAGGCAGCATCCGAGGAGCAGGAAAATCGATGTTTTGGGCAAAAGCCCTTAATCAGGAATACAGGCAGAGTGCCTGAAGGATGGAGAGATAAATGAGAGGAGGGTGGGGAGAAAGTAGCATAGAGTACAGTAGGTGAATGGGGGTGAATGGGTATGAAGGTGATAGGTCAGAGAAGAGGGTGGAGTGGATAGGTGGAAAAGAAGATAGGCAGGTAGGACAGGTCATGGGGATGGTGCTGAGCTGGAAGTTTGGAACTGGGGTGAGGTGGGGGAAGGGGAAATGAGGAAACTGTTGAAGTCCACATTGATGTCCTGGGGTTGAAGTGTTCCGAGGCGGAAGATGAGGCGTTCTTCCTCCAGGTGTCTGGTGGTGAGGGA